>NW_024526155.1:4772676-4850014 GCF_017590135.1 Pyrgilauda ruficollis | reverse complement strand
AGCGGCGGCGGCGGCGGCGGGGGGAGCACGGAAAGCCGCAACCATGGTGAGCCGGGCGGGCCCGCGGGGCGGGGGCCGCCGGTACAGCGAGCTCCGCTCCGCTCCGCGGCGGGCCGGCCCGCGGGTAACGCGGCGCTCTCTTGCAGACGGTGGGAAAGAGCAGCAAGATGCTGCAGCACATCGACTACCGCATGCGGTGCATCCTGCAGGATGGGCGCGTCTTCATCGGCACGTTCAAGGCCTTCGATAAGCACATGAACCTCATCCTGTGCGACTGCGACGAGTTCCGCAAGATCAAGTGAGCGCTGGGGGTGCCCCCAGCCCGGCTCCCCAGCGCGGGGGCTCGGGCCGAGAGCCGGGACAGCGGTGGGACAGCGTGTGCTGCCGGCTCCTGCAAAAACAGTCACGGCTTTAGTCTCTTGTGTCAAATCCCCAAACTACCAAGGCTTATGGGACCCTTTGTTTCAGTTCTTTCCTAACAACCAGCACATGTGATGCCAGTCATGGGTTTAGTCTCTTGTGTCAAATCCCCAAACTACCAAGGCTTATGGGACCCTTTGTTTCAGTTCTTTCCTCATAACCAGCATAGGTGATGCCATTTGTAGCAGTTTAGATTTCTCTGTGTACTTAGTTTGAGGCATATAAAAATGTGCTCATCTCTGGAGAAGTAGTCTAGTCATATATTCTGTTATAGGCTCAAAGAGCAGCATTCATTCATTCTGTTTTTCCTTCTGTTTTGCAATCTTCTTTTTTTCTCCCCAGACCTAAAAATTCAAAACAGCCAGAGCGGGAAGAGAAACGAGTCCTTGGTCTTGTGTTGCTGCGAGGGGAAAACCTGGTGTCCATGACAGTTGAAGGACCACCTCCAAAAGATGTAAGAATGAGCAGAGAGCTAAAGAAAAAGGAAGGGAAATTGATGGATTTGCTTCAGGGGAATGCTACTATTGTATTGTTGTAGGCTTACAGATCTTACAGATGCTGTTGTGACTAGGTCCAGCAAACTTCACTGCAGGAAGCTCTGATTCCTTTGTGGGCGTGGATGTTTCATTGGACAAAGGAAGGCTGTGGGCATCTGTAGGCTCTGAGGATTTCTGATAAATCTTTATCTCTGGGGGCTGTGTTTTCAGACTGGAATTGCCCGGGTACCCCTCGCTGGAGCTGCTGGAGGACCTGGTGTTGGGAGAGCAGCAGGGAGGGGAGTACCAGCTGGTACTCCCATGCCACAAGCTCCAGCAGGATTAGCTGGCCCTGTCAGAGGAGTGGGAGGACCATCCCAACAGGTGAGATATTATGGCTTTTATTTTTTGATGCAAGAAATTGGTGTAGTGGAAGAACTGTAATCTTAGTTTGTTACCACAAAGTTTGAGCCTGGTGGCTCTTCTTTGGTAGTAGGTCTCCCTAGGTATTGTCCTGTATGACAGAAGAAGAGGGTTGAAAAGTGCAGCTTTTCACACATAATTCAAGTGGCATCCATTGAATCATATTACAGGCTGTAGTGTTATTTAGTAAGTTAAGACTGGTGTAACTTTCTGAAGGGGAATATCAACGTGATTTTTTTAGTAGTTATGATAAAGCAGGTGCTATTTTTTCTGAGTCTATTTGTTTTGTCTACAGGTGATGACACCCCAGGGTCGTGGAACAGTTGCAGCTGCTGCTGCAGCAGCCACTGCCAGCATAGCAGGAGCCCCAACTCAGTACACACCTGGGCGTGGGGGTCCTCCCCCACCCATGAGCAGAGGAGCCCCTCCTCCAGGTAGGAATTACTCTGGAGAGCTCATGTTTTGTTGCAAAATTGATAATAAAACTTTTCTGATGAAAATCTGGTATTGTGGGAAAGATTCTGATACCCACCTAGAGCCTTGAATATTCAGCTGGATTTACATGTTTATTTTTTCTCTGCCTTAAGGAATGATGGGACCTCCTCCAGGCATGAGACCACCCATGGGTCCACCCATGGGAATGCCACCTGGCCGAGGGGCTCCAATGGGAATGCCCCCCCCAGGCATGAGACCACCACCCCCAGGAATGAGAGGTGAGCACAGACTATCCCAGCTGCCACGGGGCTCTGAGAAGCTGTAATAAAATGTTTGAAGGGTGATGCATTCCATTGTCTCCCTAGCTCTGCTGTTTGTCTTACGTGCTTTGGTGCCAAAAAGGGGTCCTATGGCTACTTTGAGCATGTGGGGAAATGTCTTTTTTGTCTAGTGCTGCTGCTTCTTTTCTCTTCAACTCTTTCCTTTATTCCCAGGACCCCCTCCACCTGGCATGCGCCCCCCCAGGCCGTGAGAGTTCTGTAATGTACCTCTGAACTGGGAGAAGACCAAGGAAGGGGATACATTGAGCAGTACCACCTGTCAGACCTCTGCTATGTATATTTTATATCTACTGCTGGTAATGTTTGCCCTTTTTAATAAAGCTGGAAAACCTACTACTAGGAGTCACTGTTGTGCTGGTCTGTTTTTGTCAAGAGTGCAGCCATTACTTTTTACTGCTCCACATTGGTCATCCCAGAAGAGCAAGCTTGAAGAAAAAAAAGCTTACTTTGTATAGACAGGAATTAACAGTTGGTATGTGTTCTTTGCAGGAATTAAATCATAGCCATGAAATTTAACAAGGCCATTGGAAAAAAAAACAGATTAGGAGAGTGGAGATGATAAAAAATTAAAGAAACCATCTTTGTGACACGTAGTTTGAAAAACTTTTTTTCCCTATTATAGAAAAGGGTTCTAAACCACAAGAATATTTTTTCAGCTCCATTAATTGAGATCACTGAAGTGTATGAGCAAAACTTTGTTCAGTTTTTGCCTTAAAGTTATTATGTACATGAACTAGAAAGATGTAACATATTCCACCTCTTTGAGGCATCCATAAAACAGTCAACATCTTACAAGAAAAATAATCCTTTATTTCATGGGTTGCTACAGCTGTCTTCACAGTCTTTAACCAGGTAGGTAATTGACAAACATCCCAGAGCTATTCCACAACTTGAAGAAAAACTTCAATTTTACTGAGGTTGTCTCCTGGCAGTACTACAAAATCGAGGACCTGTACAGTGTGTCTGAAATTACCCATTTGGTAACAGTTCTTACTTTCTCTTATACCTGCAAGAGAAGATAATAGAAATTATATTACTCCATCAGCCCAACTCTTAATGACAGATGAGGAGCAGCACTGAGCATTTTCTAGGCAAAACAGTCTCCCAAGTAGGAGTCCAGGAATGTGTTAAAGGCCCTGTCCTTGATTAGCCTCAGCATCAGACCTGCAAAAAGAGGGTACTGCAGAGCCAACACACCTTTTAGTAAGGGCCTTTAAACAATCACAAGAGGAAGAAGAAGAAAGCAAGGAAAAAGCCCCAAAACTTGAACAAGAAAGTAAAGGGAACTATACCTGGACTTTGATTTGAAGTTCCCTCCTTTCCTGCGCTGGGCGATACCCAAGCGTTTTCGATCTTCAAATGATGGGCTTTTGAGAGAGAGGGGAAGGAGAAGAGGTCAGACGGGTCACAGAATAAAAGAACCTGCCCCAATTTCAGAACCTCTTCCCCAATATCACAGCATCCCTGAGGAAATACAGAGATGCAAACAAATTCTCATTACTGCAGTGTGCACTAATGTAGACCTGCTAAGACCTTACCCGGCACGGTACTGCTTCAGAGCCTTCCTGCTCGTGTTGGTCAGCTCTTCGTCAAACACAGACAACTTTTTCTTCTTTTTGGGACCTAACAAATAATAATCAGAACACTGGTTGTAAACAGAAGGCTACAGCATCATCACAGTACTCTTGAACACAACAATTAGCCTGCGCATGAGGCAAATGACTGCAAACTGGGCCAGCAGAGATCAGTGCCTCTCCCTACACAGACTAGATTAATTTACCTATTTCTAGCAAAATAAGTGACATAAAGTAAGTTAGCTGTAAAATATAAGTCTCTACCTGCTGGTGCTGCTGCTGGCTCCTCCTCTGGCAAGGCTCTGGCTCTCTTTGCTCGGCGATTCCTCTTTGCCAGCCGCTCAGCATACATTTGAGATTTCAAGATCTCAAACTGTGACCTTTCCTCTGGCTGAAAGGTGTTAAAATACAAGATTTGGTGATGTGAAGCTTTGCTAAGGGAAAACTATGATAGTCTGGCCAGGGTCCCACTTGTTGACAAATAAACTCACTGTCATTTGGCCTTTTTTCTGTGTGTCCTGAACAAATTTCTTCCTTTTCTTTTTCCCTCGTAATGCTAGGTCAAATTCCTGCAGGGCTTTAGCCACTGGAAAGAGAAAGAAAAATAGAATAAAGAACCTCTTAAAGCACAGAGCAGAGGCCAGCTGTGGCTATAGAATTTAACATGGCCACAGCGTCATGACTCACATTTCTCTTTCTTCCTCTCCTCACGGGTCTGGAACCAGCTCCGCTCCAAACTCTCACTCCCAGTCTCTTTTTTTCCTGTCTCCAGCTGCTTCTTTGCCTTGTTGATCTGTGTTAATTCAGACAAGATGTGAGCTCATGGTAGCTAAAAATTACTCCTCTCTTCCCCTTCTAAAATAGGCAGGTTAAGTATACTTAGGGTAACCTCATAATAGACTATATCACACCAGATACTAAAAAAATTGCTTACCTGGGCCTCTGACTGCTGCATTTCACGTTCCTCACGCTCCAAGCAGAGAACTGCATAGATATCTTTCTCTAAATTCTCAATCTTCTCCCGAAATTTCAATATGACATCTGTAAACAATACCATATGAACACCAGAGGCAGCTCATGTGAAGTCCATCTTATTTTTCAGCACCTCCTTTAGTGTCCCTCTGTACCACAATATTCCCTGTGTACTCTCTCCAGCTTTTTACCTCAGTAAATAGAAGTACCACATACCTTGGGGGAGGATTCTGGCTTTCACTGGTGCTTTAGCAGTCTTGACAATCTCCTTCAGCATCTTGCGCTCTTCCTCACCCACCAGTGAAACTGAACGACCAGCCTTGCCTGCCCTGGCTGTCCGACCCACACGGTGCACATAGTGTTTGATGGTGTTAGGCATGGTAAAATTGATGACCTGTAACAGAAACAGTGTTAGTTGGGAATCAACATGAAATGCCTCATTAAAAAGCACAGCATTTCAAATACTCACTGTTTTAACACCTTCAATATCGAGTCCACGTGCAGCCACGTCTGTAGCTACCAGGATATCAATCTGCTCATCCTTAAAGCGCCTGAGCAGAGAAATCAAATGCATTAGCAATGAATGTAGCCATCTATTTCCACCCTAAAACTTCCAACTTGGAACTTCTTTTTAGCTTAGGCTTGCTAACTGAGCCTGCTAATACCTGAGTGATTCCAGCCGCTGTGTCTGAGAGAGGTTCCCATGAAGCTCCCCAACCCGCAGGCCCATCAGTCCCAGCAGGATGTGCATGCGGTGAGCTTGCTTCTTGGTCTGGGTGAAAAGCATCACGTGATCCTGGAACGTTCGTGTCAGCAGAGCTGGAAGAAAGTCCTCTCAGAAGCCTGCTCCACAGTCACTCACTGATCCCAGCTTGCCTTGGCTCATCACTAACCTGTTACAATGGCCTCCCGGTCCCCCTCCCGGTTGGGTCTGATCCGGATAAATTCCTGCCGCAGGAAAGGCGCAACATCTGTGTTGCTGTTCACGAAAATTCGGACGGGATTTTTCAGGGAAACAGAAGCCAAATCTTTCACCTACAAAAACAGGTTAAGAAAAAAAAGTCCACGTGATTTCTGGTAAAAGACCTGACAAATTCCCATTCAACTTCCTGCCTGGGTATGTTTCTCAGCAGCTTGTCTTACCTCCTCAGTCATTGTGGCAGAGAAAAGCATTGTCTGACGGTGGTGGGAACACAACCTGATTATTTCTTTCATTTGTTCCTCAAAGTATTCATCCAGCATCCTGCACAGGAGAAAAAAAGCAAGGTAAGGCAGCTTCACTTGGGCCTGGCCAAGAAACATTACACAAGGCAAGACAACAAGGACAGCCTGATACCCTGGAGAAAGGAAAGCAGAAAACTGCCATGTTTTTCATTGCTGTCCTGCTTACCCTACCTGTCTGCTTCATCCAAAATCAGCACCTCAACACTGCTCAGGTGGAAAGAAGGGCAGTTGTGGAGATGATCAATCAGTCGCCCAGGAGTGGCAATAAGAATGTCTGGCCCTGAGCGCAAAGCAGCTTCCTGAGTCTTCACATCCAGGCCACCTGAAAGAGAGGGAATACAGATTGCTGACCCCCTGAGCACACTGCAGCAGAGTACAGCAATGCAAACTGCCTGAGGAATGGGAAGCACCTCAGATAAAACGACATCCAAAACCAGAAATATTTTCTTTCTCAGAAACAGGTAAACAAGTACAGCACAACCTTGGAAAGCAAGATTTTAAACCACATTGCATCTACTAGAAGCATAAAACCATACAGCCTCCAGTTTTACACACAGAATTCCCAGTTCTGTATAGCGGTTTACAATGAGCTGTACAGTTCACATAAATGACTGAACACTCACCTACTGCCAGGCAAGTTGTGACACTGCTGAACTGTGCCAGCTGTTTAGTAACAGAGTGCACCTGAATCCCCAGTTCTCGTGTTGGCACCAGAACCAGCACACGTGTTATTGGAGCCTGACGAGGTTTGTAAATCAGGCGCTCAAGGACAGGCAAGATGAAGGCAGCTGTTTTACCTGAAAAACAAAACATTAAGAAGGGTTACCCATTATTGTGAATAGCTGATTCTCTGTTTCTAGTGTCCTGGTGAACCCCTACCTGTCCCAGTGGCAGCACAAGCACAAATGTCCTTTCCCAGAAGACCCACTGGGATACAAGCCTTCTGAATCGGGGTTGGTTGCTTGAAGCCAAGAGCTGTGATCGCCTAGAAAGGAGGGAGAGCAATTAAACTCTGTCTGTGGTGTGGCCACACCTGGAGTGCTGTGCCCAGAGCTGGGCTCATCACTACAAGACACACAGACATACTGCAGAGAGACAAGCAATGGGCTACCAAGATTATTAAGGGCTTGGGAGCACGTCACATCTGAGGAAAGACTGACAGAGCTGGCACTACTGAGCCTGGAGAAGGCTCAGGGGGAAATCTGTCAATGTCAATAAATACCTGATGAGAGGGTGGAAAGTCGATGGAGGCAGGTTCTTTTCAGTGGTGCCCAGAGACAGACACAATGGGCACAAACTGAAACATGCTGGTGTATGTGTTTATGTATGTTTATGTATTTTAGTTCCCTCTAAACACCAAGAACCACTTTTTCACCTCAAGGGTGACCAAGCACAAGGGGCCCACAGAGGCTGCAGTCTCCAGCCCTGGAGGTATTCAATGGCATCTGGGCACATTCCTAGTCAGGAACTCTAGGTGGCCTTTCTTGAGCAGGGGTTGGACAAGATGACCTTCAACCATGCTGTGACAAGTCTTGCTCAAGATGGTGTTAACACATTCCATCTTTGACTGACACAATCAAAGAACAGTTTCCATTAATCTGTAATAACAGCTTCTAAAGGACTGTCACACTAGCTCCCAAATGATTTCCTTGTCAGAGAGGTTGTAAAGCAATGAGAAATTTGACAGTTCTAACTGGTGGCAGGGAGGCTGTACAACATTCTTCAGAGTAACATGTAATAAATCAGCTAGGCAAATACCTTCAGCAAAGGTCGTGAAAGATTCATGTCCTGGAATGACAAGTTATCATCGTATTGAGAGGCATCTTCAAAAAAGCTCTCTGCTTCCTAGAAACAGGAAAAACAACAAAACTGAAACAACACATGCAGCAACACAACATGTTATCGAAGGGCTCTGGGCTGGTTTCTGAGCTATAATTTGTTAACCAAAGCAAATTTCTCAGTAAGAAATACTGGAGAAATTTAACTAATTTTTAACACTTACCACTTCTCCCTTTTTTGATCTCTTCTTTTCCTTCACTTTGACCTTATCTGCAGAGAGAGAGAAATGTGACAGGAATTAGGAAGTACAGCTAAACCCATAACAAGATGAACTATCTTCACCTTGTAACCTCATACTTTTTGCTCTTGATTCAGATGTTCAGGGAGAAACCTCAGAAACCACTAGAGGCATGTAATGGAGTAAAATTGCTGAGTAAATATCCTTGTTCAGGGATGAGTTCAACTATGGCTACCATTCCAAATAAACTTGATTAAAATCAGAAAGAATGTTGCAGAAGGCAAACAAAATATAAAACGTGTTCCTTGCCCACTCCCAGCAAGGCTTCACTTCAGAATTTTCTCCAGTGAGCCAACTCTGTGTCAGATTCTTGGCCATCTCAGTGTGTACTGCTGATACCTGCTTTTGTGAAGATACTTTCATCATCCATTGAATACTCAGACTCCACATCTTCCTCATCCCTACTGCAATCCTCATGCTCCTTTTTGGTTTGATCATCTTCAGCCTCTGTTGAAGCCTCCTCATCTGCAGCCTCCTCAACTTTCACTTTGGCTTGTTTAGCTTCCCTTTCCTAAAAAAAAAAAAAAATTATGAAAATATTTTAAAAAGAAAGGATGAAAAAGAAACTTCAATCCTTTGTATGTGTTTGTTATTATGAGCCCATTCACAAATCCACGGTTTTGCATAACTTTAGTCACTAATAATTCTGCAACCTCATCCATTCAGCAACACATCACATGTGGCAACAAACCGAGCCGAAGAGATGAGCTGCAGCCAGAGCACTGTGGCTGAGGGAATGGCCAAACACATACCAGTCTTTTCAGCAATAAGAAAGTCCCTGACCTGGAGCTTCCTTTTCTGTCTCACTTTCTCAATCTTCTCATCCAGCGTCGTAGCTGCTTTCTAGGCAGAAAACCACAACAGGAGAGCTGTAAGAGGAGCCCAGGAGAGCAGCGGGCGCTGTGGCCTCTGGCACCGCAGCTCCGTCCCGGCCTCAGGCCTCACCTTGCCGCGGAGCTGCCGCAGCGCCGCCGTCCAGGCATCCTCCCCGCCGGCCTCCGCCTCCCCGAACACGAAGTCGGCGCTGAAGTCCCCGCGGGAGGGTCCCCGCCGCCTGGGGCCCGGTGCCCGGGGCAGCTCCTGCGGAAACAGCCGTGAGCAAGGACCGCGGCCCGCCCGCCCCACCTCCTCATCCTCGGAGCCTCCAGATTCGGAGTCCACGGGCACCACGTCCCCCTCGGCGATGGTGCCCACCAGGCCCAGGCTCTCCAGCGTGGCCATGGCTGCGAGCCGGAACCCCGCGGGCCACGCGTGCGCTGGGCCGGGCCGGGGGCCGGGCCCGGGCGGGTGGGCAGAGCCGCGGCTGCCTCCGCCCCGCAATGCTGGGAAAGGAAACCGAAAGCAGGTGTGCCGGGTGTCGGTGCGGTGTGTTTTCCATCCTTTGCGCTTCTCCTCTGCTTCTCTTCGCTTCCCCTTGCCGCGGGACCCGGAGAGAGAAGGAGAAGCTCCGTTTCGGGGGCGCTGTCCGCCGCTGGCGAGGAGCGAGGGCTCTGCCCGCCGGGCGGGACTTGCGGGGAACTGGAAAGTGAAACTTTGGGAGGAATTGGAAGGGGAAGCACTGGTGGGTGTCGGGACAGACGCGGCGGCTCCCGGGCTGTGCGGGCAGCGCAGCGCAGCATCGCCCGTGTTCGGCCGCAGGAGCGCCACGGTCCCCAGCGCTGCCTCGCCCCGGAGAGCTGGAACAGACCCCGAGCAGTCCCCGGCCGGGCGATGGAGGGTCCTGGGCGGGAGCCCAACGCCAGACAATCCCGAGGTGGAGCGAGAGGTGAGGGTCCCCCGGGAATGCAGGGCAAGGGGGCTGGGTGTGGTACTGGTACAGGGGGGTCCGCTACTTCCCTACCTGTGTACAAAGAAATTTTCTCTCAAGGCTGAGTTTCAACTCTTCCTTATTTGCCCTTGGAGTCTGTTTGGGGCCATGATGCGGCCATGTTGCAGCAGCCTCTTGCTATTTGCTCCTGCTAGCAATCAGTTTTTCCCTAAGCGTCCTGTGGGGAGTCTGACAAAGGCCCTGAGGGCTGTGCTTCCTGCCACTCCGAGAGGCTGGACTTCACCAGACACTCCATGTTTTGTGCGTGCTATGTACCGTTCAAGTCAGCTGTGGCGTCCTCTGGCATTATTTCACTGACGATTAACTCCCGAGGAAATGCTGTCCTGTGCAGAAAACTTAATCTTTCACCTTCTTACTCTGCCTTCAGGTCTGTGGAAAGAGGTTTTGGGGTTTTTTTAGTGTCTTTGTAGCTCAAATGAACTCTAAGCATGGCACTCTCTTTAGCAGTTGGATAGAAGGGTACAAATGAGACACCAATTTGAAAATCTGTGTGCAAATGTAATAATTTTTTAACTTGATGTCAAACGTTCAAAATATGCTGACTATCAGGTCAATATGCTCTTTCGTCTTGGTTGGGAGGCATCTTAATTTGGTTGATTTATAATTAAGGAGTGCCTTTTTTTCTGCTTTTTTAAAGGGCATGTGCTTCGTTTGGACACTGGCTTTATAGGAAGAGGCAGAAACAGAACAAATAATGTACCAGGCCAGGCACCTAAATTAGGGGAAAACCTCCAAGACAGTAATGATACCCTTTTACATGGACAAAGAAAAGAGGGGTTTAGTGGTTGGATTTCAAAGGTTCCTCAATCTGGTAAGAATGAACCAAGAATCCAAGGTGAACAGGCCAACAGTGAAGCCACAGGATTCTGGACAAAACAGAATGAGGGAAGGAGAATGAGGGATCAAGGTGGACAAACACATGAGAGGGGCAGAAGACCCTGGAATGAGCATGAAAATGCATTTAGAGGAAGAAGCTGTCAGCTTGGACAAGCCCGTGAGAGGACCAGAGGACCCTGGAATGAGCAAGAAAGTAGAGGCAGGGGGAGGAGGTATCAAGGTGGACAGGCTCAGGGAGGAACTAGAGGGAGAGGGCTGAGGAGTGGGTGGGAAAACGAAGGTAACACATGGAGGATGCAACCTCGGGAGAATCCTCATTTCCACCAGAATGCTACCCGAGGTGGTGGCCACCACAGTGAGCAGCCTCGGCAAGCCAGAAGGATTGGCTATAAATTCCTTGAAAGTCTCCTCAAGAAAGACCCCTCAGAAGTTGTCATCACTCTTGCTTCCAGTTCAGGGTTGAAGGAACTTCTTTCCCAAACAACCATGAACCGCAATTTTGTTCAACTCATTTGCCAGGTGCTTCAGAAAGTGTGCAGTTCCCAAATGGATAGACAGGGTGTCCAGCACATTCTTGGAGTTGTGAAGGAGTCCAACTTTCTCAAGGTCTGTCTGCCACAGTATGTGTCTGACATGGTAACAGAAGTAGTTCCTGCTGTACGCCATGAGTACCCTGAGCATATCAACAACATCATTTTACTTCTTCAGCACCTGATAAGTACTTTTCCAGCCAGCTCTGTGCAGAAAGTCTCCATTCTCTTGACAGTCTTGCCAGCATCCATAGATGCCCTGAGAACTTTTGGTGTGGACATCACAGAAGAGATAGAGAAGAATCTCAGTCAAGTCCAGATGCTCATGCAGCATCTGCAGGAGAAGAGACGTGAAGGCACACTGAGAGCTGATAAGTGTACATTTATGCAGCCTCAAGATGGGGAGGCAGAAAGCTATCGTTTCATGAGCATTTATCCAACATATGATGAGATACATGGTAATGAGAAACCTTTTCTACGTCCCAATTTTGTTTTTGGAAAATATGAAAGCACCAGTATTTATCTTGACACCCACTTCCGACTTTTGAGAGAAGACTTTGTAAGGCCTTTAAGGGAAGGTATTGTAGAGGTTTTGCAGAACCTCCAGGACAGAAATTTGAGAAAGAAAAAATTTGATGATATCAGGATCTACTTTGATGCACGGATTATTGCCCCATCTTGTACCCCAACTGGCATTGCTTACAAGGTCCAGTTTGACGCAAAACCACTGAGGTTTGTACATTGGCAGAATTCTAAACGATTGCTGTATGGATCCCTAGTCTGCATGTCCAAAGATCACTTTGAAACATTCCTTTTTGCCACTGTTTCTAATCGTAATGCTGCAGAACTTGTCAATGGGATTGTGGAGCTGTGTTTTGATGCAGAGAGCCAACCACTGCTGGGAGAGTTTGAACCCTCAGACTCTTTCCTCATGGTAGAGACAACTGCCTATTTTGAGGCCTATCGGCATGTGTTAGAAGGGTTGCAGAAAATGCGGGAAGAAGATATCCCATTCCAGAAGTACATTGTGGAATGTAATGCACAGGTGAAGGAGCCAGCATACCTGACACGGGATACTGTCTACAACCTTGCACCTTTGGTGAAGACTTCACGTAAAGAGAAGTGCCCTGATAGCTTGAAAAGTGTCAACATTCTAGATCCCAGCCAATGGCTTTCAATGGAAGCTTTGCAATTGGATGAATCTCAGATGCAGGCATTGAATCTTGCACTCACCAAGGAGCTGGCTATCATCCAAGGACCTCCTGGCACTGGTGAGACATATTTGCTTAAAGGCTCTGTAATTTAAGAAGTTCTCCTTGATTTCCCCATCTAGGGAGATTAACTTCAGAGAAATCCAGCTGTACTGTCTCCAAAGCTTTAGTCCTGTGCATAATTGAGTCACCCAGTTAGTGTGAGTGCTTGAGTCACCCAGTTAGTGTGAGCTGTGGAGACAGTTAAATATCCTCAAATAGCCATATCTGATCTTTGCCCACCTAGATGCAAGTAGACACCAACTGCACTGTTGGCTGTGCTTGTATATTGGGGTGAAGAAGTTTACAATGGCCTTTGAGAACTTGGTCCTTCTTGCTGTGCAGCACTCTTCTACTTGTCTTCACGGCATGTTAGGGCTTTGGGAACATTCAGCCATGAACCATTGTATGAATAAAGTATTACAAGATGGACTGTAATTGTTTTAAATGGCACCTGAATTTAACAAGCACCAGTGCTTGTATTCCAGTAGTATGTGGATGTTTCATGTGCAGCCAAATGTCATCTATGATGCCAGTATCAGAGTGGGCTGGGGGATGCCATGGGAGAGAGAACCCTGTGTCCAGGTCGGGTATATTATCCAAAAAATAACATTCTTGCAGACTGTGGCCTTGCTCAGCTACAGGCCGGAATGTCAGCTACTTTGTCTACATTTTGTAAGCTAATTACCCCTGGGGTCAGTTCTCTTGGTACAGACCGGATTGGCAGCCTAGGAAGAAATCTTGTATCTGTTTTTGATGATTTCTATGTTTCAGGGCACTCATACAGGGTGGATTACCCTTTTCTGATTCTGAGCTTGTCTTGCAGGGAAGACTTACGTGGGTTTGAAGATTGTTCAGGCTCTCTTGGCTAATGATCATGTGTGGCAAAGCACTTACCAGAAGCGTCCCATCCTCATAGTCTGCTACACCAACCATGCCCTGGATCAGTTCTTAGAAGGTAAGAGTACCTGCAGGCAGGATGGTGGTAGAATCATAGAATCATAGGATGGTTTGGGTTGGAAAGACCTTAAAGATCATCTAGTTCCAACCCATCTGCCATGGACAGGGATACCTTCCACTAGACCAGGTTGCTCCAAGCTCTGTCCAGCTTGGCCTTGAACAGTTCAAGCGGTAGTTTGTTGTGATAAGGCACGAAATGATGACACAGACACTGCTGCTCTCGAGTGGAACAAAAAAGAAGAACTTTTATTTTCTGACTCCAACATTTATAGTTTTCCAAAGGTGACAGTGGATTGGAGGGTGACAGTGCCACCTCTCCAATGCCACTGGACAGACCAAGGGTCCATCAATTCTCTCCACTTCCATGAAAGAATGCAAAACATAGGTTATTTACAGAACTGTGTGTGAGAAAGTTTGTTGAAAGAATGTAAACATCAGAAGGCTTAACAAAGTCTTACAAAATCAGGGCGACAGGTAGTGCATCCACAAATTCTCCAGTCAACCTGTTGTTAGAACCTGTAATTAGAAACTATACAATAATTCTTACTCTGCTCATTGTATGGCATGATAACCTGCATTTTGGTTTGACTCTTTTTAGTGACTCTAGCCCCATTTACATAGATTAAAAAAACTTCACTCAGAGCAAACCACTGTAGGATTTGCAGTCAAATTTGTCTTACTGCTGAAAACTGAGCTTGGCCCTTTAGTTCTAATATTTCTTTTTTATTCACAGGAATATTATCATTTGCATTAGATGGGATAGTGCGTATTGGGGGCAGGAGTAGCAGTGCAGCCCTGCACAGATTCACCTTGAAGGAGCTGAGGAAGCATACCAACAGATTTAACTTCCCAGACGACCACTTCAGAGACTATGATTATGTATGTACAGACCTCCTGGGAGATGCTGGGACCGGGTTGCCTGTGCATTGGAGGAGATATTAAACCTCCCCCACACCTGGCCTTTCACCTTGTTTTACGCTGAATTTGGCCTCTTTATTCTTCTGTCAGTTTTTTGTCGTGCTGTTAGTGAACTTTGTTCCTCTGAGTGTGACACTGCCTCTCTTGTCTTTGTTATGAGTAGATAATTCATGAGATGAAAACGGCTGAGGAGGGTCTCCTTGAAGGAGCGAAGCGGTTGGAGTGCACGGCCTACGGAGTTCTGCATGAGCGCTACTTGAAACCACACATGGCACCCCAGCACTGGGACAGCCTGAGAAGGGCTGTGGTAAGAGAGGTCCCTTTCTTCTGAGTCAAGTAGTGCCAGTGCATGCTCACCATCCTTTCTGCTAGTGGGCCTGAGGTTCCCCCACCATGCATTGTTTTAGCATCATTTGGTTACTGGGAAAGTTAAGGGAATGAACAGCAAGGTATGCCAAAGGACAGTAGACTAGACAGGCAGGGCAAGTAGGGGCTTTGAATTTTGCTCCTTTAAACTGCAGAGATTCTAAGTGATCTTTAGCAGCATTAAAATGCAAGCATCCAAAGGAAAGCCTCTTAAACTGAAGGGAGGAGGGGTACCCTTTCTGAAGATCTGGGGCTGCTTGGACTTTCTAGTTCTGGAGGGTGTCTTGGGGGGACTTGTCCTAGTTGCCATTGCTGTAAAGGTGCTGCTTTGGCATCATCCTAAGACTCTGAAGTGCAATAGGCCTGGCTCATTTGACTTTCCCTATATTAGGCAGACACTGAGTTTTACTACTTTGGTTCACGACGCTCACTGATTGTGGAGTGGCTGGGACTTGATGTATCTGCCTTCACCCAGGATGCGGCAGAGAATACATGGGCTGAAAATCCAGGTAAAACAAACAAAACAAAACAAAAAAAAAACAAACACCAGAAAGACACCCACCCCACACACATTTTCTACAAGTGTGTTTACCTAAGCAGTGTATGAGTGCCAGAAAAGAGACAATGCTACTTAATAGGCACTGAATGATGTGTGATACTGTGAGGGAGTGGAGAGAAGATTAACCCTAATTTCAATGCTGCACTGAAAGAGTGGCTGTGGCTTACTTCATGTGACTGGTGACTCTCACAGGTGGTCAGCAGGAAGGAGAGGAGGACAATGAAGATGAAGCAGAAGAGGAGCTTTTGGAGATCCCAGAGATGGCTGACCTGATTGAAGCTGAGAGAGTGATTGAGGATGAAAGAATAGCAAACTATTGGAGGAGGGAGAAGGAAGACAGTGTTCATGATCTAGCCCCTGCCATGTTGGCTATGAAGCTGGATCAAGAAGAAGGAACAGCTCAACCATGGCAGGAGAACATGCAGTGGGAGGTAACTGCATGCATTAGCATGACTGTGTAAAGAATAACATGGGGTGCTAACGCAAAAGAATCTTTGTGCTGTAACTGCTTATTGGGGCACTCTTTTTTTTTTTTTTTTTTTTTTTTAGATAACTCGTGGCCAGAGGAGAAAAATTATGCAGAAGATGAAGGTTGAGCTCCGTAAAGTGAACACAATGACAGAGTTAGAGGCCAATGCTGTTCAGGATGTGTGGCAACTTGACCTGAACTCCCGCTGGAGGCTTTACAGGTGACAAAGCTATTTTGCAGGGCTTGTCAGGCAGGTGTTTCCTAGGATCATTCCAGTGTGCAAAGTGTCAAGCCATGATGTTTCTGTTTGTACTTGTTCAGTTCCTTGTTTGAACATGTTTGTTCTTACCTTCCTTGTTCTGCATGGGAAGCAATGTCATGCCCTGCATTTGTACATGTTCAGGACTAAGTCCAGATGATAATAACCTGTTTTCCAGAAGGTATGGCAGAAGTTTTTAGCTGAATCCACTCAGAACCTGTGGATCACCATCTTGTTTTCCTTGCAGTGTGTGATAACGGCACTTTCTTCCCAGGCTTTGGCTGCAGACTTACCAGGGTTTTATTCGAGAGGACATTCGGGATCATGAAGAGCAGTATCAGGAAGCAGCCAGAAAACTGAAAGAACTGAAGCTGGAGCAAGATCTCTGCATTCTCAGTAGTGCCAGAATTGTGGGGATGACAACTACAGGTGCAGAGCAGTTGGGAAGCAAACCAGTATTGTATTGCTTCCAATCATGTTTAAAGAACCTTTTGCTGAAAGATTAGTATCATGTGTTGCTTCACAGCCTAAGTCAGGCTCTGCATTAGTCTGGAGCCTTTTTAATCTGTGACTCCCTCTGCAAAGTTGTTAATTAGTGGCATGAGCAGCTTCTGTGTTGTTTTGCACTCTCCCTCTCTCAAGCAGCATTCTTCTAATGGAACTGCACCACTTGTGTCTTAGTAAGGCACAGGTAATACCTGTATTGTTATTCCCACAGCACCTTCTGGAGATGGTAGTGTCAAGGTCATTGTAGTATGTCCCTTTGGAGAGACAATTTAGGCTTATTTAAGCATGTAGAACAATATATTGAGTGTTTCTTCTGTCTGAAGAGAGCATTGAAAAAAGGACCAAAGCAGGCATAGGACTAATCCCCACCTGCCTTCCTTAACTCTTCATATAGAAGCCATCCCTGGTATGGTGCTGTTTTAAAATTCAAAAAGCCAAGTGTTCAAATGGGGAATCTTGAGAAGGACCCCAGTTTTTCTGAGACAGAGCCTACTCCCCTCTGTGAAAAGTCTTGCCTTACTGCTTGAATGCAGTTATATCCTAAGGTTCATCTTCTGTCCTTGCTCAGGTGCTGCAAAATACCGACGGATCTTGCAGTACATAGAACCGCGAATTGTTATTGTAGAAGAGGCAGCAGAGGTGCTTGAGGCTCACACCATTACTACTCTGAGTAGTGAATGCCAGCACCTCATCCTCATTGGAGATCACCAGCAGGTAACTTTCATGACTAACATCTCTATCTGCTGGGTTAATGAACAAGAACTGTCTAACCAAAAGCTGTGTGGGAGAATTGCCGAGGTTTGTTGCTCCCCAGCTTCCATAGATATCACAGGTCCTGTCTCCTGTAGTTTTAGAGCTCCTGTGGGACTGGTGTTTTAGTTGAACTGATACAATTTTACATGTGCTTTGACTGTGACTGTATCTAGCTTTGATGTTTAGCACTTCTGCACTAATCCAATCTCTGGACTTTCAGTGGGTGATCAGTCACAGAAAATGAGACTGAAAAATCCTACTTACTCATAGGAAAAGTGCCAAAACATGGACCTCCTATCCCTTCTCTTTCAGTTGCAGCCTAGTGCAAATGTTTATGACCTGGCCAAGAACTTTAACCTTGAAGTCTCTCTCTTTGAACGTCTGATCAAAGTGGATTTCCCCTTTGTCTGTCTGAAGTACCAAGTAAGAAAGAGCGATAAAAATGGCATTTGTATTTAGGTTGTTTTAAGTTTGTAATACACTTAAGTTTATATTTCTACTGTTAGAGCAGCCTAAAAGAAAAGAATGTACTGTCTAACTTCTGAAAAAAGTGGTAGGAGCTGTCAAACTGATACAGAGTTCCAGCATATTATCAGTTATTTAGTGATATTGTCCACAGCACTGTGGTTCTCATGTTTTTGTGTGAAAACAATGGTTTATTTTGGCAACTGAAACTTCCACAACTTTGCAGCGTGAAACAGCACAATTCTTCTCAGGATGCTTCCTGTTAAATTGCTATAATAGTTTATCTTGGTGCCTAGGGAAGTTAATTCTACCACCAGCAGTCCTGTGTTAAAAGTACCTGAAAGAGCTCATTTAGTAGTTAGGGTGAGGTGCTGGCTTTTGTTATCTATAAGTGTGCTTAGATTTGCACTGAAACCAGCACTATTGTGCAACAGCCTTATCAAGAGATTTTCTTGAAGATGCTCTGCTGCTATCACTCCTGCAGTTGGTAGTGGTGTCAGCAATGGGGTGAGGGAGAGAAGGGATTCTTGAAAAGTCATCCTTGTCCTGTATTCAGCCACTGTCTGTACAGTGGAGCAAAAGAATATTGACAGGGAAATATGATGCTCCTTTCTCAAGACTGATAAAACTGTTTTGTGTTTCAGCACCGCATGCGCCCTGAAATTGCCCAGCTTATCAGTCCTCATATATACCAGAAGCTGGAGAACCATCCCTCTGTCCTGGAATATGAGAATATAAAAGTGAGTTTTCAGCAATCCAAGTGATTGCTTTTGTCCCCTGTTACTGGCTAAATGAGTTTCTGTAAACTACAGTGTTCAAGGATTTCAAATTCTTAGGTCAAATTCACTTACTGAAATTTATACCTGAATTGAGGAATTGTGCAATATAGAATTATGTAAGTAATTTGTAGTTCTTCTGGCTTTAGTGATGGTGGACAGTGGAAATAGATCCAATACCAATGACTTTAAAAGAACAGTAAAAAATGGAAGGGGGAACAAACAAATTGTAGGAGTTTGAAAGCTAGGAAGAAATCTTAATTTAAAGACTTAAAGCATAATATTGAAACTTCAACATAAAATAGGTGACAGAATTACTGGAACTCTTTTTCCTTGGTCTCTCCATTTGGGCATTTTACCAATAAACAACATCTGCAAAGAAGATCTGTGCAGCTTACAAGTATAAAGTCATCATTTATCATCTAGCATGCACAATAAACAGCCAGAATTTAGTAAGTTATTAGAATGCTTGCCTTGAGTATCAGTCAGAAGTGTCAGTCTTTGCTTCTTCCTTAGTGGTACTGAGTTTCCATCTTAACACTCACTCCCTACCTTCTGATTTGTATTTCCTCAATGAAATGAGGAAATACATATGAGGAAGCCCTAAGCAGGGCTTCATGTATCTCTGTGTTGGTGCTTTTCTTGCATCTTTGAACTATTAACAGTCATCTCTCTGTATTCTTACCTTGGAAAACCAGAGATCTGTGTTTGATTTACAAAAGCTGTTCTTTCCTGTTAAAATCAGTCTCTGGGTTTTGGCAGGGAGAACAACAATTTCTTACGGGTAGAATAATTCCAGTTAATAGGTAAAAATTTAAAAGCCCCTGCTAACTCAAGGCTAATAGAGTTTTTGAACAGGTGAGCAGTCAACTCCATACACCATGAGCTGGTAAAATGACTACTGGAGTCCTAGCATTCTTTTTCTGTTGAAGAAGAAATCTTCCTTGCTACTTTGTTTTTATTGCAGCAAAAAAGGAAGCAAAAAAGGTGTTTTAGGCAAGTGCTCAGCTCTGTGCACTGGTAACTTAGTATCTTTCTCCCACAGGGCCAAAACAAGACATTGTTCACACAATGAGCATGGTTTGAGAAGTTACAAACACTTCATGTTTTCTTGGGTATAACCTGGAAACGTACTGCAAAAACATCTCTGGAAAGATAGGAAATAAAATCAGAAACTGATTTCATATTATGATACTGAAATATTGCCAGTAAGCTGAAATGGGAATTTGATTAATAACCTATGGAAATCTAAGAGGAAATCACCTAAGTGATTTCCTAAGCGTGTATACTACAGTATACAGTAACTGCATACTGCAATCAACTCACTAAAAGTCCTCCTGTCAGTGGATAATGAGGAACATGGAAACACTCTGTGCTGACAGAAACTAGAATTCTCTCTCTGACATCCTTCCTCTTGTTTCAGGGTGTCTCAACTAATATCTTCTTTGTGGAACATGAGGTTCCTGAACAAGAGATCCAGGAAGGGAAAAGCCACCAGAACCCACACGAGGCCCGCTTTGTAGTGGAACTGTGCAAATATTTCTTGTGTCAGGGCTATGAACCTTCTCAGATCACCATTCTCACTGCTTACACTGGACAGCTCTTCTGTCTGCGTAAGCTCATGCCAGCAAAAACCTTTGAAGGTGTGAAGGTTCATGTGGTAGATAAGTACCAGGGAGAGGAGAATGATATTATTCTGCTGTCATTGGTGCGGAGCAACAAGGAGGGGAGACCTGGATTCTTGCAGATCCCTAATCGGTTATGTGTGGCATTATCCAGAGCTAAGAAAGGCCTCTATTGTATTGGAAACATGAGAATGCTTGGCAAGGTTCCTCTCTGGAACAAGATCATTGAAACCCTTGGGAAGAACGGTCGCATTGGCCAGTCATTGGAGCTTTGCTGTCAAAACCACCCTGGAACCAAGACAAAGGTATCTACAGGTGAAGACTTCAACAGCGTCCCGGAGGGAGGCTGTACTCGTCCCTGTGAGTTTAGGTTGAATTGTGGACATGCTTGCGCAAGGGCATGTCACCCGTATGACCCAGAGCACAAAAAGTACCAGTGCCTGAAGCCTTGTCAAAAGGTACTTTGTGCAGATGGACACCACTGCCCAAAGTCATGTTATAAGCCCTGTGGAAAATGTTTGGTGAAGGTAGAGAAAACTATTTCTAAGTGTGGCCACATACAGATGGTGCCATGCCATATTCCAGAGTGGCAATTTGAGTGCCTAGAGCCTTGCCAGAAGAAGTTAAACTGTGGACACACATGCAAACGTTCCTGTGGGCAGCCATGCACAATGAAGTGTCCTGAATGGGTTACAGCCACACTGAAATGTGGCCATGAGCAGAAAGTTTTGTGCTGGATGACTGAGATGGGACATGAGGAGGCTGTGAAATGTGAGACAAAGTGTTCTGTCACACTGGCATGTGGTCATGTATGTTCAGGTTCCTGTGATACTTGCTTTGGAGGAAGATTTCATAAGGCATGTGACAGCCCATGCAAGCGTGTCTTGATCTGTTCCCACAAGTGTCAAGAGCCTTGTACTACAGAATGTCCTCCTTGTCAGAAGGAATGTCAGAACTATTGTATTCACAGTAAGTGCAAAAAGAAATGTTGGGAAAGCTGTGTTCCTTGTGCAGAGCCATGTGAGTGGCAGTGCCAGCACTACCAATGTACCAACCTTTGCTCTGAGCCGTGCAACAGGCCTCGCTGCAATGTTCCCTGTGCTAAGATGCTACCCTGTGGTCATCCCTGTGTTGGATTGTGTGGAGAGCCCTGCCCAAAGAAGTGCCTTGTTTGTGACCACGAGGAGCTCACTCAGATCTTTTTTGGCTTTGAGGATGACCCAGATGCTCGATTTGTAGAGCTTGAAGACTGTGGCCATGTCTTTGAGTCACAAGGCCTCGACCACTATATGGATGAAGATGATGATGTCGTCAAGCTGAAGGTATGCCCTATGTGTCAGACACCCATCAGAAAGAATCTGAGATATGGCAGCAGTGTGAAAAGGCAGGTGGAGGAGATAGAACGAGTGAAACAGAAAATCCAAGGCCCGGCAGAGGAAATTGAGTCTAACAGACAGAGACTGCAGGCTGCACTGAAGCAGAATATTTATCTGAGGTGTAATCTATCCTCTAAGTATGCCATGCTTAAAGAGAAACTAAAAGCTTCTCCTCTCTCCACAAAGAGTATTGGACTAATTGAGAACCTGCTTAATTTCTATAAACGTGTAGCAGACCTAACTAGTTCTCTGAACAAAATTGCTGAGAATGAAAAGAAGGGTCTGGTAAAGAGGCTGGATGAAGTGCAGAAGTGGTTGGACAAGCAACGTATCAGTTTTACAGGACAGGAGCTCGCTGACCTGCAGTCTGAGATCCAGAGACTGACTTACTTGCTGAGCCTCTTGGTAAGGTGCAAAGCAAGTAGGATGATATCCACAGACATCGCAGCAGAGATTAACAGTGCACGTGAGATCCTGGAAGGGACGAAGAAATTCACAGAGGAGGATGAGGCTGCAGTGAAGGCTCACCTGAAGAAGATCAATGTTAGCTTACCCATGTCAGGGCTGGGGATTTCTGAAGCTGAGCGGGTGCAGATTGTCACTGCTATTGGCTGTCCCCGTGGCCACTGGTTCAAGTGCAAAAATGGGCATATCTATGTAATTGGAGAGTGTGGGGGGGCAATGCAGAAGAGTACGTGCCCTGAGTGCCATGAGGTCATCGGTGGCACCAACCACACTCTGGACAGCAGCAACAGCCTGGCCCCGGAGATGGACGGGGCAACCCATGCGGCCTGGTCCGATGTGGCCAACAACATGCTCAACTTCGAGGACCTCCGCCGGCTGATGTAGAAGGGCGTGAGCCTCGCTCCTTACTACAGACACGCTCGCAGGGGCACAGCCCCGCTGCTTTCCCCGTTTGCTTGCTCACTAATAAATTAGTGTGTCGCTCCCAACCGGGCTCGGCTGTCTGTGTGGGGCGGGGCTCTCTCTATGGGGCTGTCTCTGTGGGGTGGGGTTGTCTCTATGGAGCTGTCTCTGGGGGGGGGGGCTGTCTCTGTGGGGCGGGGCTGTCTCTGTGGGCCTGTCTCTGTGGGGTGGTCTGTGGGGCGGGGCTGTCTCTGTGGGCCTGTCTCTGTGGGGTGGTCTGTGGGGCGGGGCTGTCTCTGTGGGCCTGTCTCTGTGGGGTGGTCTGTGGGGCGGGGCTGTCTCTGTGGGACTGTCTCGGCGGGGCGGGGCTGTCTCAGTGGGGTGGGGCTGTCTCTCTGGGGCTGTCTCTGTGAGGTTGTCTGTGGGGCGGGGCCCCTCCAGCCGCTGCCGGAGCGGACGTGACGCGCGGGGCGCTCCGGGGCCGCCCCGCAGCGATGGAGGCGCGGGAGCCGCTGCGGGACGTGCGCGGGGCGCTGCGGGCGGTGCTGGCGCGGCTGCGAGGTGCGGGCCGGGGCCGGGGCCGGGCGGGGGTCGGGCCGAGCCGGGCCGGCTCCCCGCGGGCTGAGCTGTGTCTGTGCCGTTGCAGAGGGAGAGCCGAGCGAGGGCCGAGAGCCGTTCGAGCTGCCGCGCTTCTGGGACGCGCTAGGTACGGGCGGGGAGCGGCCGGGCCGGGATTCGGAGGGCCGGGGCAGGGCTGCTATCTCCGCGGGTCTCAGCTGTGGGGCGTGCCCTCCCCTCAGGGAGTCACGGAATCGGCAAGGCTGGAAGAGAGAGATGTTTAAGATCAAGTCTAGCCGTTAACCCAGCTCTACGTCTGCAAATCCTAAACCACGTCAGTGCCAGATCCAGCCTCCTAAACATCCCCAGGGTTAGTGACTCCACCACCGCCCAGGCCATCCTATTCCAGTGCCTGACCGCCCTAACTCTGGTCACCAGACACTCCAAGGTGTGGCAAAGCAAAGGCCGGTATTGAACCGTTCATAAAAGATTTATAAAGGTCTCTATTAAAAGCCTCCTGGCACATCCTGGTGAGCAGGTCATGAACCGGGATGCAGGCTGGGGTTCTGGCTATCGCTGCCAGCCAGGTGAGAAAAGGCAGACACAGGACACAAACAACATGCATGGCACAAATGCAGCAGGAAATTTTTCTTTGTAGTGGGGTTTAGTTTATATGTTTGTATGGCTTGGGTGTAATAGTAAGCAAGTAGTAGAATCAGGGCTACTGCTCATCAAGCTGCTCTGTTCTTTTATCTTGTACCGGAGTTACTTTCTCTTCTTTTGCTCCTGTTGGATTTTTTTTTAAGGTCAGACATTCCAAGTAACATCACAGGAAGCTACAAAGCTGAGTCTGGCATTCTCAAGGCCTCCACTACCTTCTGCAGAGGTGAGAGAAAGCCTTGACAGACTGAAATTGCAGTGTGTGTGGAAGCTTCAGGAATTTCTTGGTTCGTTGGACTAAATGGGCTGTGTACTGCAGAGTGTATTAGTATAATCCAAGAACTGCCCTGAGAACTAATTTTTGTAACGTAGGGAGATATACTAAATAAAAGTGTTCTTATGTTCTTTCACAGCTACTGCTCGTTGCTGATAGAATCAGATTATTGGAGAATACAGACCTTAGGTTTAAAAGAATATGCAATATTTTTGCTATCAGTTGTGAGAAGTTTATCATACAGGTGTTCAGAGGAGAGAAAAAAAAAAGACCTTCAGTTCAGAATAATGATCTAAGTTACTTTTTCCTCTCTGGTGCATGACCATCACACCAGGGAGTGTTTTGTTACTATATCACAAGGCAGGTTAAGATGCACACAGCTTGCTTATGGTGCCTTCTTGTGCTGTATTTGTTTACTCAGAGCAGTCTGAAAGCCAGTGATTGCTTGTGAGGATTTCTAAATGTGGTGCAGCTGTGAGTTACTCATGGGTGACCCTTTTGCCTCTCCATTTTCAGAATTGCCGGAAGCTGAGTGAGGATGTCCAAAATGCCATTCTTGCAGTTGCCACGGTGTACTACTGGCTACCCAAGGGCCAAGGTGAGCTAGTGACAGCAAGGCAGTCACCAGTGTATAGGATGGTGGTTCTTTCACCACCACTATGTAGAGAAACCCAGTGTTTCAGTGATGTAGTAAATGCACATTTCAGAGCCTAATGAGGTCTGGTATCAGCAAGTTTTCCTTAGCATGGTATCCCATTATCAGCTGTTCTGTAGACTTTGAACATGTTTATGAGTGAGGTACTTGTCTGTCTGCTGCTGCAGTTTTCCATTTGTGGGAGAGTGATGATGTAGGAAGTTGTGTAGTTGATTGAGCATTGACATGTATGAAGTTTTGAAATCCTTGTCCGGAGTTCTTTTGGAACTGGGAAGCATTTTCCTTTCTTCAAAATACACAACTTCATTTGTACAGCGTATCCACACAAACAGAGCAGTGTGTGTGTTCATCTTCAGCACTTGCTTTCTGTCAGTGCTGACTTTGTGCCAACTTTCCTGCTCTTTCTCTGTCTCACCCAGGTACTACCCTTCGGAAGATGGTTCGAGATGCTACCACTGAAGTGGTGGAAGGGATGATCCAACTCACAGACACAATTCTCAATGCCCCAGCGGAGAGGTTGTAATTTTCAATTGCATGGTTCTGTGATTTTGGGATAATTTTTGGGAAAAAAGGCAAGAAAAAGTTAAAGTATACTTGGTAGGAGGCAGCAAGGGCTTTACACAGACATGGCATCCTAGTGACAAGCTGGTTGGTGACATCTTTGCAGCAGAACTTTTGCTGGTGTTTATCATCTTTGGTGCAGAAAACTAAACCACAGTCTAGCACAGTGCTGTTATTGACTCTAACCTTGAGGGTTTTGTTTTGTTTTCTTTTAGCTTGTCTCAGGAACAGCTGATATCAACTGGAGGTGTGTGGGAGGCCTGTGAGCAAGTGTCTAACCTGCCACGAGGTGAGCGTTGTAAATGCAGAGCAACAGCTCTAGGATGTTCTGTCTTTGAATAGCAAAAGCTTTTGCAAGGGTGTTCCAGCTGGTACAATGAAGACTGAATGGAGAATAACTCAAAATCTTGACTGGTTTTGAAATGTATAAGCTTGGAAATCAGGTCAGATTCTTTGCCTGACAACAGTGCAGCTCTGAGCTCTGCAAGAAGTTTGATCCTACATTGATTGCAAGCCTAGATGGAGGTTGTTGCAAACTGATTTGAAACAGTGGGGTGCCACAGTTGTCATCCTTTTGCTTTTGCAGATAACCAGGCAGCAGTTGTGTCGGCTCTGGCTTCATCTCTAGGTGTGGTCAAGGATGCTGTGGAGGAGATGGAACATGTAAGGAAACCCCTAAGCCTTAGAGGAACTTGCAGTGGTGGATTCATAGACTCAGAATATTCTGAATTGGAAGGGATACACAAGGAGCATCAAGTCCAGCTCCTTGTCCTGCACAGGACAACCCAAACAATTCCACCCTGTGACTGAGAGTTGTCCAAACGCTCCTTGAACTCTGGCAGGCTTGAGGCTGTGACCTCTTCTCCGGGGAGCCTGTTCCAGTGCCCAGCCACCCTCTATGGTGGTTCAGTGATGGAACACAGAAATTATTTTACATACAGGCTTTAATATAAATTTGCTCCAACGTGACATAGATTATTGGTTTTTGCATGGATTTTAATGAGATTTTATTCTCAAGCCTGGTTTACTTTGTGTAAGATTTTTGTAAAGCCATGTCCTGAATTGGGGATAGGGGAGGCAATTTAGGATCATGTAAGAATTCACCAGGTTCTTGCTGTTTGCACTGTTAGAGTGATGGTTTTTCTTAATCTGGTCATTTTAGAATTAACCAACTGAGAGTTCTCTGTTAATTATTTATATGATGTCTAGATTATGCTTTCCCTTTGCTCCTGGGTATTACTGGAATTGATGTTAGGCTCTGGGTTTTCAGTGCCTCTGTGTTCTCAGGCACTGGTGGAAGGGCAGGACCCCTATGGGGACATCATGGAAGATGAAGAGCTGGGCTTTCGGGGCAACAGAGACACATACTGGTCAGAGGCTGACCGGCAGCTGCTCAGCTCCTGCATGGGATTGATGAAGGCTTCTAAAGCTTGCCTGAAGAAGGTCTTGGCTGCAGTGAAGGCCCATGGCAAAGCTGATTCTCCAGAGCACATTGCACAGCTGGATGACCTGGCAGACATTGCTAATGAGATCAGCCCAAGGTAAGCAGGATTCTCCCCATGCTGCTTTTCCCTCTAGAGCAGTCCTGATCTTTCTTGGAGGTTTTGAGTGAGGAGTTAGGAACAACCTTTATGATACTGGAGCTGTGAGCAGGTGTTGGACACAGATGTGGTGGGAAGGCTGTTAAGCTGTTAAGGGTTGTGTAGGTCAGGAGAGAAGCATAGGGGATGGAGCTGTGACCACATCTCACTCCATGGTGAGAGGGACACACAGGTGACTGAGAAGGCAGTGGGAAGCATCCCATAGGTACAGCTGACATCTCTCTGTTGTTCCTGACCTGCATTCAGGATGGGTGCAGGCTTTGACCAGGGTCTGTGAGTTGTGCTACCAGAACATTCCTTCCTTGCTCCCCTCTTTTCTGTTCCAGTGTTGATGAGCTGGCACTGAGCATGTACCCACCTGTGAACCCGTTGGCTGTGCGACTTAATGTGAGTATCTGCAGTACTGATACCTCAGTGTCTGAGCATCTGAGCACAGGGAATAGGAAGAAATCAGATTGGAGGGGTTATGTGATTTCAGGGAGAGATGGGTGCTAGTAACTGCCTCAGTAATAATTTCTTAGGGATGAAGAGTGCCCTTTGTTCTTGCATACTTCCTTCAGGTGGACACACATTCTGCATCTGTACCTCTTCAGGGTACTTAACACTTCAGCTCTGACTATAATTCATAGAGATTTCCAGTGATAGAATCTCAGGAAAGTGATGTCTAAGGCTGCGTAGGTACTGCAGATATACCTCCTTCCTTGGGTAGTGCAGTCTTGCTCAAATAAAGCTATCTATGAAACGAAAAACTCTTACAGTGAGTGTATTTAAGCACTGAAACAAGCTGCTTGGAGAAGCAGTGGAGTCTGCATCTTTGGCAACACTCAAAACTTGACTGGGCAACACTCTGTCAACCTGATTGAGCTTTGAAACATCCCTTGCATCATAAATCAAGTACAAATCTCCTCATATCTGGGATTTCTTTCATTCTTAACCCTGGTTTCATGCCTTTGGCCAGTGGCTTGATTTTTTTTTTTTTTGGAATAAAAAAGAATTATTTAGTATCAAATTGCATTAAAACCACTCACTTGCAACTTTGTACTTTAATATCAGTCCGGGGAGTCTAAAAGGCTTTTTTTTTTTTTTTTTTTTTTTTTTAAAAAAAAGCATTTTAATGTATGCATTAAAAAAGAGACAGGTTTTTTTTTTTTTACCTTCACAGCTGGGAGTAGGTTGGGAGGCACTTCCAGTGTGGTAGTCATAGGTAACTACATTCTGCATCTGGATCCTTGACACTTTTATTTATTCTTGGCTTTTGTGCATCCCTATAGTCCTCTTTATTTTCTGGTACTGTTCAGACCCTCCTTTTCCTCTCATTTGGCTCACCTTATTTCCTTTTTGTTTCTTTCCAGGCTGCTAAATTGGCCTCAGTATTAAAGAAAGTCTTAGAGATTGCAAAGTGAGTATGAGCTGCAGCTTTATAAGCGTGTGTTCCCTGCTATGAAGGTTGATACCTTTCTGCCTCATGTCAAAGATGACTCATTTCTAGACAGTAGATGCTGGCATTTCAGAGCATTGATGATGTTATCTAATCACAAAGGGATGGGAGTAAGAAAAAGATGCTAGGGATGATAGTGGTTCCCTTGTTTTGGGTTTGGGATTGCAGACATGAGTGTGGGCTCTTCCTTGCTCAAAGCCCTCTGGGGCTAGAGCATCCCTGTTTTACTGCTGGTTAATCAGAGCTTTACAATACCCCTGTCTTGCCTGGATGCATAACACACCAGGAGGCTTCCCTAATGAATTTCCTCCACTTTTGCAGGACAAGCCATGTATGTCCACCATCAGAGGAAGGCTGGGTGCAGTTTCTAACTGGTGCAGTAGATCACAACATGAACAAAGTCAAGAACTTCACACAGGGTCAACTTTAACTCCTCTGTGCCTACGTGTGTTGCTGCCACTGGCTCTGGCATCTGAATTTCCAGTGAACTTTGCTGTTCTTCAGCTGTTTGGAAAATGATAAGAACAATGTAGGAGAGAACTTCACTGCTATTTGGAAGAACTTCTCCAGGAAGTTGCCGTTTGTCATTGCAGAAAGTGTCATTTTGCTTGGATTCTTGGGATGATGCAGTGCTGCTTCTTAATGTGCCCCATTCTTCAGACATTACAACGACTGTGGGGTTCAGAGAAAAATAAAATATTGCTAGATTTACATTAGTTGTTTTATCTATCTTCAGAGGGCAGAGGATATATACAGAATGAAAGGGTCTTGCTTCTTTTGCAAGCAACCCAGTGAATAATTATAAAATGTGCTGCACTGCTGCTATTTCGTGTCTAACTTTAGAGAGCAGTAAATGAGCTTTCTCTTTTTTATTTCCTCAGAAAGCAGCAGAAAATATTGTTTACTACCTTACCAATGCCAAGGATCTATAGGGGGAGATATCCCCCTATATATATATCCCTAGAGACATGCTGCATCTATCATCACTTTAAAGTTCCAGGATACCCTTGACTTTGTCACAGGTAGGGCAAAGACTTAAGCACTGGTGGGCTCAACACCGGTGTGGTGAGAACTGCAATGTTGGCTTCAGCATTCAGCCCATCATTGTCACAGTGAGGTTCAGCTTCTAAAACTGCAGAGAGTAGACATAATGGCAGATGAGAGTTGAGTTTGTGCAAATAATCAAAATCAGACATGGTTTTAAATACAGCTTTTATTAAACTGTTAACATCTGTGTTTGCCCATGACCAGGGTACAGCTCACGGCCACCCTTTTGTAAAAACCTGTTCTGAGCTGGGCCTCAGGCAGCTGCAATGTTGGCAGTTCTGTAGCTCTTCAGGTTCTGCAGCTGGAGGCAGCTGAGACGTGCAGTGAGTCTTCTGGGCCCTGCTTGGGTAGGGGTGAATGGGATTTGCAGCTCTTGAGTGCTTTTAGCTTGCACAGAGCCCAACCTGAAAGGAGAGAAGGGATTATACAGGAATCATCCCTCTTTGTGGTTTTAGTTTCCTGTGTCTGGGATATGCATTAGCTGGACAGGAAAGTGGTGCCAAAAAGGAAAGAAAAAAAAGAAATAGGAGAAAGCTGGCAGTTACTCAAAACAGCTATAGTAAAATTGTCATCTAACAGTAGTTTGGGAGGGAGATAGGACAGGAGAGTTGAAACCCTCCATGGAGACATCTAAGGGGACGTTGTCCTAATGCAGCTTCTTGAGACAAATGTGGGGTGTTTGTCATGTGAAGAGGAGCATGCCCCTTTGGTGGCTCTTGGCTAAGTCACATTTGCCTGGTTCTTCAGTAGAGAAGGGGAAGACACCACTGTCTTTATTGTTTACAGTGGGTAATGGATGGGAAGATGTCATAAACAGTACAGTTTTATTCCACTTAAGGATGTTCAAGTTGCTCACTAGAAAGTAATTGATTTCTCAACAGCAAATAGTTTCTAAATTTCATAGCTCATTTCAGTGACCTCTAACTTTGTCTTATTTCATGTGTGTTTCTGATTAATTCTTGGGGCATTTCTCTGTTATCATTTTTGTTGGCAGGAGGTTTTCGTTTTGCTGTCTATGCCTTTGATGTTGAAGCTTTCATAGATGCCATATTGGCTTCAACTTAGGTATTGCACATCTGTTGAAAGTTCTCTCAGCTGTTCTCCTTTCCAGTGTGAAAATCATCTGTATTATCTGTAAATAAAGGATGGGATCCTTGGGGCTTTCATGCTGTAGTGATACCTTCCTGCCATGTTGTTGCCTGGTTATTTTTGGGGACAGCCTTTCCTGTGCAAGGGTTTCTTTTGCTTGTATTCTGTCTTTTTCCATGTGCTGTTCTTGGGTCATCCCTTTGCACTTACCTGTAATTCCTTTGTCTGTAAATGAGCCCTCGCCCTGCCACTGCTATCACACACTGCTCCAGGGCTTCCATGAGGGGGTTCTGGAGGCTGATCTTTGCTGTGCTTGGCTCATACTGGACCATGTTTTCTGGGAACTGTTGAAAGAAGCAAATGAGCTGAAACTAAGAGAAGATATGTTCTATGATTAAAGGGAGAGGTGTGATTTTTCAGTGCCTGAGGTGCCATTTGCCAGAAGAGGCAAAGTCCAGTTTAATTTCTTCTGCTCTGGTTTCTCAGAGAGCCCCTGAATCCAGAAGAATTGTTTTGCTGCTTATGACTATGAAAGCTGTTTTCTCCCTACTACAGTGGCAGAATGACAGCCCAATCTTACCTCAATGGTGAGAGGGGAATCACAAAGGCTGATTTCTTCCTGTGCCAGGTACATGTAGGAGGAGTCCTCATCTCTCAGCACAGCAGTCAGCCTGAGCAGGTGGTTCTCTCCCAGCTCTTTTCCAAACCATGTGTAAGGCACAGAGACCTGCAGGTTATTGACTGGAACAGAGTGGTGAAATAACAGGTGATGAGTCTGAGTCTGATGCAGTCTGGTCTTTCCCTGCATGACACCTTGGAGTGTTCAGTGCCCAACATTGTACTCAATTTTTGTACTAAAACCTGCAGCATTTAAATGCTTAAGTGACCTCAAGTGGATTTGCAGACTGAAAATCTCTAAGGTGGTGTTGCCAAAGTGTTTTATTTCACAGAATGTGTGAGGTTGGAATGGACAATAGTGGGTCATCTGGTCCAACCTCCCTGTCCAAGCAGGGTCATCCCAGGAAACAGGATTGTGTCCAGTCAGTTCTGGAATATCTCCAATTAGGGAGATTCCACAATCTCTCTGGGAAGTCACCTAGAATCAACTATTTAGCCAACCTTTTGTAAACGTAGGGCTAGGAGAATTTTTCTGAAATGAGAGCACTAGAGGACTTTTCTAGCCATGCACCCAGGAGAGTCCTTACCTGAATTGCTGGGGAGGTTAAAATGAAACTCTTCCTTCCAAAGTTGGGCAATGGGCACACCATTATAATGCAGAGCCTGGATCCCAACTACCAGATGAGTAGCCTTTTCTCTATCACTGTGGTTAAACACTTCAATGGAAAGAGTAATATCTTGTCCCAGTTGCAAAGAACTACTTGACTGGAAGTGGATGAAAAGGTTCACTGGCTCTTCCAGAGCAGTAGGAATGAAGATAAACTGTGTGCTGCTGCTGCTGGTTGTCTCAAGTTCCTTCATATTTCTGCAGGCTTTGTCAAGTGCTTTTTTTTCCTGGAGAGAACCTTCACAAAAAGAAGGAAGCACATACTTAGATACTCTTTCCTGTTTACTAGTGAGAAGCAGCAGAAGAATTGCATTTATTTCTCCTGGTAGTACTATAGATAACTGTTTCTAAGAGCACAGAAGCATCCTTTGTGCTTCTGGTTTGACAGCTTTAGCTGTCAGGATATTCACTGGATGTGGCTGACAGATTCTACTTGGGAATAGATGTCATAGTTTTTAAAACACCTTGGTGCTAGCATCTCAGAGTAGAGGAGGCAGCTGCTTTTTTGTTGCTGTAGCTAAGACATAGTTCCATGCTTTCATGTGTAGAGAAGTTGCAGTTGTCTCCTGCAGCCATGGAGACAAGAAGCCACAGGTTAAGATGGGGTGTTATGGTTGAGCCAGGGAAACAGCACTCAGATTCTGAAGGGGAGCTACTTGTTGAGGAAGAGATTTAGGCAGTATCTGAGAGAACAACAGTCCTTTTCAGAAAGCTGGAGTCTGAAATACATCTATCCATATTTATATTACAGAGGTAATGGGAGGTGGATGTACAGAGTGTAGAGATAACAGAAATCAGAAAAGGTATTCCAGACATGAAAGTGCTTGGTTAAAAACACCTGGTCCTCCACAGACCTTAATGCCATTAAGCAGGGTGAAGTTTGGGTGATGACCTCTGCTTTGGCTCTGTAGACAAGGAGAATTAGGTGTTCTAGTGCCACTGAAGAAGGGAAAGTAGTGAGAAGTGGATGACGCTGGTGCTCTAATTTGGCTCTGCTCTAGTCTTTCACTCCTGACTTGTAATAGTGCCAAGGAACGTGCTCAGCCCCATGCCTGCCCCATACCTTCAGGATATTTGTAGTTTTGTGTGATGTCCTCACAGCGCTCACTGCCAACGCTCTTGGTGCTGATGTTGTTACCGGTGTATTTTGTGCCACCAAAAGCTGGCTTGAGGGTGTCATCTGCTTTGTGTATCCAGACATGACACTTGGCATTGATGGCAGCAAAGAAGTAGCAGACATCATAATCAGCTTGTGTGTCCCCTTCCTTGATGGCATGAACAGGGGCTGGCCCACAGAAGGATAGACCTGAAGAGAAAATGTTGTCCAGTTAAGAATCAGATGCTTTCCCAACTAAACCCATCCCCTAGTTTAGACCTATACTGGTGAAATATTTACTTTAGGAGGCCCTTAGGAAGCAGTGATAGAGCTCTTAGAGCTACATGAGCTGCACAAACCAAACAGATAAATGATAGTTTTGTGCCTAAAGTCAACAGGGTGAGTGAGTTCCTGTCTTTTTGCATCCTTCCACTGGAAGATGGCAAAGGAGGAATATTGAACAGCTTTATTTGCCCCTGCTTCACTTTCCCCCTGCTTTTACTCAAGCCCATCTCTGATATCTTACCTTTGCTTTTTTCCTGGCAGGTGGCATCCAGTGCCTGCCACCCACTGTACTCTGGTGGCAAGTCTGAACGAGCCATCCAGCATTCATTCCAAACGTGGAAGGTCCTGCAGGAGGCAACAGCATGAGCTTATATCCAAGGACTGAGCCCTGAAGTACAGTAAAGCTTTTGCCAAACCACAGCCAGTTAATGCTCCCTTGAAAGAGTTCAGTTCATATTGAGAAGAGCAGAGTTGTGTGTGGAGAAACAAGTGGAGTTTCTGCAGCTGGACTGGGCTATCATTCTTTCTTTGTGGGCTCTAGAAATGGGGCACTCTCGAGTTTGGATTGCAGCAGTTTATCAAGAACAAGTCTTGTAGACAGGATCTCAGCTGAGCTGTCTCCTGTCACCTCCTTGCAGCTGTTTTACCTCTCTCCTTTCCCCTGTGTTTCATTTCCCACATCCAAGTATTGTCTCAAATTCTTGCTTGGGCCCTGCCATGTGTTCTTACCAGACACGAGCACTCTTGTCCTGTGTCAGCAGTGTCCCATCTTCATCATAATACTCATCCACACTCAGGCTGCTCTTGGTGTTGTGAGCCCACGTAAAGCCAGTGACCACCCTGGTAGGAATTCCCAGGCACCTCAGAACTGTGTAGAAGAGAGAGCTGTGAATCAGTTGTGCATCCTGCCCTAAGAGTGTCTCTGCTGATGGATGTAGAGCCTCTTCTGGTGCTAGGCCTGTTAGGAATGGCACCAGGTCTGTTGTTTGGACTTTGCAAGAGGCATTCCTCCCCCAGGAAATAGGATTTCACATGAACATTCAGTGAATGGATGGGATGTACTGATACTCTTATCTCAAAGGCAGTGATGCTGAGTGTTGATGAAACTAAAGATCTGCCTCTCAGCTGAAGATTAAAGGCTGTAGCAGCACTGTACCTGAACACAGGACTGCAGCAAACACCCAGCACCTCCCGTAGCGCACGGGCTGGAATTTTGACGCAATCCATTGCTGGAGGATGGGGCTGCTTCTCAGCCACGTGGAAGGGGCTGTCCCATTATAGTGTTGCCCAGGCTCATATTCTGTCAGGCTTCTAAACTCACTGCAGTTCAGCTGTGGAGAAGGAAGAGAGAAAGATGCATTAAGGAATTGCCTCTCTTTGGTAGGTCCACCTGATCCTGTTTGTGGAAGCTGCTCTCAAAGCAGATGAAACCAAGAGGACTTGTTTTGTGCAAAGCATGAAAGTCATGGCTGAGCAGAACAGGGGCAGCAGTCTCCTCTGAGATTTATTCAGTAAGTGCATTTTCACTGCTAAGAACCTCCTGCAGCACTACTTGTCTGCTGAGGGAGTATCAGGACAGGCTGGAGATGGGCAGCAGGTGTTGTTTGGAACTGGCTTCCTCTTTGGTCAGCGGTTTGGCCTGACCTGAGGGTGAGAAGGTGCCCCCTGCTCGGGTCAGGGCTGCTCTCTGCCCTCCTTACCATGGCAGCAACTGCTCTGCAGACGTGGACGGGGTTTTTGCGCTGGGCAGGATCCTTTTCTCTTTGGAAGTGCTCCCCCAGAGCCAGCAGGATGAAGCAGATGTCAACCATATCCTCCTCAAACTGAAACAAGAAGACATCACTTCAGGAAATTCTCCATGAACTTTTGTTCTCCTGAGTCCCTACAAGGGTTTGTGACTGTGCAGATTGTTTCTCCCTTTCTGCTGATAGTTTTAGGTAAGGGGGCTGTGAAGGAGGGCTCCAGGCAGAGACTTGCAGGGGGAGCTGAGGACAGACCTCCAACTTTACTGAAGGTGGGAAATGTGTCAGCATGATACTGTGTCCCCTGAGTGAGGGAAATTGATGCTTTTCTGGAGCACTCTCTAGGTTGGCACAGAGGCACTGTTATGATCTGCTGGCACAAAAGTGAAATAATCACTGGCTATGTCAGATGGCCTTAGACAAACAGAAAGATCTTCTTGTCCTCACTTTACCTGTTACATAGAGACAGTATTACTGAGCTCTGTTAAATACTTTTATACCTGTTGATGAAAGGAAGGCACACAAAGCTCAGATACAGATCAATATATTCCTTTATAGAGGACTGTCAGAGAAGGAAGCTAAAATTACATGTGCTGGGTTATAGGACTTCATACACAGGTCCCTGTTCTCCTGCACGGGAGGTAGTGGGCGCAGAGAACATGGAGGTGAATAGAACTCTTTCATCAGAGCATCCTGTACACACCAGATTTATGTACCTTTCCTCTGCTGGTGGTTGGAAGAGAGCACAGACATATTGGACCTCTTGCTTACCTGACTGAAGTCCCAGGGTTGGGCTAGGATTGCATTTTCAGTCCCCTGGTAGATGATGCCATCTTGGTTTAAAATGTACTCCTGCCGCTGTGCCTCATTAGCCAAGAACACCTCATCATCTAGATTAGAGGAAAAAAGCATCAGGGAGAAAGCATTGCTGGTCTCAGATGCACTTGCATCTCTCATGCATCAGCAGATTCCACTGTGCTTTGGCAGTCCCTGGCATTCTGCCCTGAAAAATACAACAAACGGTAAATCGGACAGAAAGAAGAATTTAATTGTCATCGCCATTTCCTCGTCCAAAAAGTTCCTCTGGACCCAGGCTGTTGCACTGGCTAGCTCTTCTGCTCTCCTGGCTGGTAAGTTCTAATACTAAGAAAAATACAGTGGCCTTAACCAGACCAATTGCAATCTTGACTCATCCTAAAATTTCTATTATAGGACACACTTAATCAAACATTTTTCCCTCAGCAGAAGGACAGGGATCTTGCAGTGGAGTACTCCAGCAAAGAGGCAAAAGTGCTGAGGCACTTTGGGCTTTATGAGCCCCCACCTCTCTCCTGAGGTGCTGTGAGGAGCAGGGCAGGAGTGGAAGGAGCACTGGGTGAGTCAGCCCCAGCCTCCCTCCATGGAGGCAGCGCCACAGCTCCAAAGTTTTTTTTGTGAAATGACTGATCCAGCCTGGTTTTCTGTTTCTGACCACTTACCTCGGCACCAGGGATTAAAGAGGAGGGTGAAGTTGCCCAGGAATTGAGAGGATTTGGAGGCACGTAAAAGCAGAGTGTACTGGCCAATGGGGGCATTGGCAGGTGTGTTCACACACAGGGTCCAGAAGTTTGGGTCCTGTTCCTCCACTGCTGCACTCCACTGCTTCTGGTCTCCCAGGCTGGAGATAGGAAATTCAGCCTGGATTTCATCTGCTTTGGAAGAATGTGGTCCTGCAGACAAAGAAATCTGGTTGTGTTTATTCCAAACATTGTTTATTCCTCACCTGTGCCGACTGCAGGGACCTTGTCCATCCCTGGAGCCATAGCTCACCCTGTGAGAGGCCATGGCCCTTTAGCAGCTTAATGCCCACTGAACATTGCTAAGGTCAGTATTGCACTCAGACCTCCATGCTTGAAAGGGAGATGTGCTTTCCATAGATTTGTAGAAACCAGGAATGAGGAGAATGGTGCAGCCCTGCTGTTCCTGTGGAATTTAGTGTCTTGTAACAGAAGTCACAGCCCAGTGCTCACAATATGGTAAAACAAGCTGGGGCTGAAAACTGCTGCCCTTCTCAGGGGTCTCACTAGAAAACATTCTAACAGAAAAACCTGTGATAGGCCAGCTGGGTTTGAACATTCCTACGCCAAAAGCCAGAAGGGATCTCATGAGTATTTTGTAATCATGGAATAGTGACGCTGTGTTGGTTATTGTGCTGCAGTGTCTCTTCTGGAAAGGATCTGGTTGTGACCCTGCAGCAGCTGGAGACTCTACTTTGCCTTACATAAACAGTTCACTGGCCTCACATCTAACTTTGGCACCCCTGCCCAGCTCTGGAGATGGCTTTTGCCCCCAGCTCTGTTCTTCAGGTGGGTGGAGGAGCAGAGCTCTGGTAGGTTTGTAATGGCATTACCTGTCTGTACGATGAGGAAGGTCCTCTTCATCTGCTTCAGGTAGTTGTGTATTGGAGCTGAGAAGCTCACACTGATGGTGAATGGCTGTCCCCGCCTCACTATGAGCCTTTTAGTGCTGATTTCTTCTGTGTGGTGGCTTTTGTTGTTCTCTGGGATCATGAAATCGCATTTTTGGATGCTCAGACCTGTCGTGTGTGAAGATAGAGAATGAGTTTGGGGCTGTGAGCTGGCTGCAGTAGGGCCCTGAGCCACATTCTGGGACACACAAACAGCTGATTAGGTGTTTCTCCACTCAGACATTCTCCTCCTGCCTTTGTGACTTTCTATCTAGTAATGGCTCCTTCACTCTGAGCTTGGTTGTTCTGGTGTTGAGTGACTGTTGAGCTGCCTTTGCTTACACCTGACATCCTTAAGTGCACTGGTGCAAACTTCACTGCTGGTTCAAATGCACAGCTGGATCAAAAACCAGTTTTCCTACTTTGTACCACATCAGTTGGCAATGCCATACCCAGAGATGCAGGAGACAGAAAAGATCCTCCTCCTTCTCCTCCTGTCTCCCACACAGGCTTTATACAATCATATGTGCTTCTCTCCCACACCAGAAGACAGAAAAAAAATTGTCACAATTTCAAGCACCCAGTTACTCCCTGTTTTATCTCAGCCTTGGGATCATCTCGACCTTGTTTACCTCTTTGGCTTGTAGCTCATCACTCAGATCCTTGGCCCTGTGGGTTGTAACTGCTGCCCCTTAAGTGACACATGCTGTCACCTACCTCCCCTTGCTGACCCATGCTTCTCCCTCTGCAGCTACAAAATTAAAATCCATAGAGCATTTCTCTGCTATCTAAATTGATTGCTCCTGTGCTAAAGCCATAACTGCTGTCCTTGCAGATTTCACTGCTCTGCTCTCTCCTGATGTCTCATCCTGTCTTCTCCTCTGCATTGGTACTTCTCCCATTGTGGTTGTCCCTTCTGTGTTTGTTGGGGACTCTTACTGGATTCTGTGCTTTTTTTCTCTTTTCCCCATATACATTTTTTCCATGTGATGTTTTCAGTGAAGGATTCTGGTCCAGCTTTCAAATCCCATCATGGCTGTCCCAGTTCAAAGCCCTGCACCAGTTCAGGAGCCAGCTCTGACCTCATCTGCTTTCTTCTCAGTGGTGAAGATGTCTGTTCTGTCTTGTAGAATACTGAGTGATGTGGAGTCTGGCTCCCTCTCCATCATATGACTTTTCATGGATCTTACTGTCACTTTCTTCAAGGTTGCCTGGAACCTTGTTTCCCTGCTCCAGGGGCTCAAACACTTGGGTCATCTCTCTGTTTCAGTTGTGTAGTCTCCTCAATTCCTCCCACCCCTTCATTCCCTGTGCTAAAGATTCACTTACCTTTGCTTCCAAACTCTCACCTGTCTGCCTTAGCTGCTTCTTGCTGCTTCTCCGACTCCTCCCAGGCACCAATACCAGCTTTTGGTTTCTGTGTCTTTCTGTGCAGTCTGCCATGCAAACTGATCTCCCTAAGCCTTTAGAGCACTTGGCTCCTGCCCTGCAAGCTCAGCTCTTCCACAAGCCTCATGAACACTGTCTTGGAGCAAGAGCAGTTGTCTCTTCCTGACACACAGCTGGCAAACGCTTGGAACTAACAAAAAGGATTTTTGCTTACCTTGGCCCATGGCTGGTTCCAGGTACCATGAAAATATTCAGCTTCTGCTTGCTCTGGTGGGTAGTGGCTCTTTCCTCCAGCTGTCTTAAAAACTGTTCTCTTGCAAAGTTGTTTGCTTGATTTCTTTGTACAGGGTGGGACCTGGTGTTGCCACCTTTCCAGCTTATCTGGTGTGCAGATGTTGAGGACTCTTTTATCTCTCAGACCACACTGAAGAGAGGCTACAGATGAAATTCCACAGTGGGATGTGAAAAATTTAGAGACAGACAGTGACAATTCCTTCAAGGAGCTGTGCACTGAGGAGCCCAGAGCAGGAAATGCAAATCTTAATACGGCTCTGAACAATGCACAGAGTGCACTTCAATGTAAGTGTTGAACAGCTGCTCTCCAACATTGACCCCAAGCTACTTAGATCCTAAACCCTTCAAGGAGTTCAAAAATATAGTCAGTGCATCCATTGCTCTTGTGCCTAATTCAGAGAAGTGAAACCACTTAAAAATGAGAAAATGTGTTAAAAGGAACAACTAAATTTGTGTAGGTTAATGCAGATTATTTAAAAATACTGAGCTGGAGACTTGGACTAAATACATTCCTAAAGTTGCTGTAATATAAAAAGAATGTCACTGGATTGATAATAATTGGTCAGAAGACAAGAAATAAGATATCAGAAATGAACAGCTTTCACTCTGGAGTGAGTCATCAATAGTTTTGCAGAAACCTATGATCTCCAACAAACTCAAAAATAATTTGAGAAGTTGATTACATAATATAGTCCAGTGAGTTTTCTTTATTAAATTTCACACTCGTTTGCTTATATGCGTCATTTAAGCTAAAAACAAACTCTTGTGTTTTAGATTTTTGCAGCATAGCCTTAACTGTATAGATTCGCTTTCACAGAATAATTGCAGAGTGGTTGAGGTTGGGAGGGACCTCAGAGGTCATCTTGTCCAAGCTCCTGCTCAAGCAGGGTCACCAGGAGCTGCTGCTCACCTCTTGTAGTGACGAGCCCAGCTCTGGGCACAGCACTCCAGATAGTGGCCTCAGCAGTGCTACCTAAAGGCAGGAATCCCCTCCCTTGACCTGCTGGCAGTTCTTTACCTGAGGCAGCCCAGGATATCCTTCCCTTCCTTGTGGCAAGGGCACGCTCCTGCCTTGTGTGAGCTTTGACTGCTCTGACATTATTACAAAGCCTGGAGGTCACCAGCTTTGCAGAAATTGGGAACACTAAGAAGGACACAGGGAAAATCTTCCAGAAAATTCTGTATTTATTGTCAGCATGCATTGCTCAATGTCAATTATATGTGATTTTTGTATATGTCTTGAACTTTTTTCTTACATAACGAGCTAAACACATGTGATGGCTAATCTGTGCTCTTTCAGTCTAAGCAAATTGTAAACCAAGTGATTGGGCTCGAACTTCTGACTTTCTTTGCATGATCAATGTTCTTAAATGCACCTTTGCAGTATATGTATGAGTTTTGAACCTCTAAATCAGAGTGGTTTAGATACAAGGAGGTATTTATCCCATCATCACTGCCTTGAAACGACTGTGTATACACACAGTACCATCTCTTGGTCAAACTGGCAACTGCAAGTAGGATTTCCTGCACTTCAACTCCGAAAAGAGACCTACTTATCATCCCTTTGTGTCTTTCTTGACACTAAAATTGGCTAAAAAAGCCCATGGGAAAGGTTAACACCCAAAAGAGACTTCTGCCTGTAGTACTCAAGTGTTTGTACTGGCATTCCATCTGGTGACAATGGCCCCCTGTCCCCAGGCTGTCCCTCCATCCAGGGCTGCCCCATCCCAGGTGCAGAATCCAGCACTTGCATTGTTAAACTTAGTTGGTTTTGTCACTCCTCCATCCACTGCATCCCTGACATGCTCCTAGAAATCTTGAGGAAAAGTAATCCATAAGATCCTTGAAAGTGTCCATCCTGCCTCGATATTACTTTATTATCTTATGGTGTGTAGGGATACTTGTTTTACAGGTCCAAACATAAATCCATATAAACTTTATTACCTTTAAAAATAGAAGCTTAAACTGTTTCCTGAGTGAGCATCTTTAATAACTGTATCTCTCTCTGACTATAGTGATCAAAAATTATACACACCCTTTTATTGTGTCTACATTTCCTGCTTTGATGTGGCATACCCGTGAATTAGATAGGAATTTTTATTTTGAGGGGAATTTCTTGTTGCTTTAGAGCAACCAGAAATGCTTACACTGTGCCTTTGGTTTTGTCTTTTACAGTGAACAGTGCCCTTCACATTCAGTACAGGAGAGGGACAGACCAAGAGGTAAAGCAGTGAGGCTTTGGTGGCAGAACAATGTGATTTGAGACCAGCAACTTTGCCTATTTCTGGCTGAATTTTTTTAAAAAAATTTGAATCTAGAAACTTAGAAGAACAGAATGATGGGGAGAAACATTCAGTACCCTGGAGGCTGATTTCAGTGTGTTTCAAGACCAATTCATGGTTATGAATGTGTCAAATCAGTGAGTGCTCATTGGATTTTTTTTTGGAGTGGTCAGACTGGAATGAAGGCTGGCTGGGTCAGCCTCTTGGGCATGCTCTTATTCAAACTGCATATTTATAAAGAAAAATACTGACAATTAGCCATTCTACTCCACCGACTCCCACTGACTTCTGACCAAGGGCTGTGTAAAGATTGTAGGTTTGACAAAAGCAATTTAAAACCTTCCTGGGGCACTTACATGTTTCTCTCTGTAATAATCATTAGCGTAATTGAACAGTTGTCTCACGTCTCATGCAGGAAGAATGTGTTTCTCCTGCATGGCACTGGCCAGATCTGCATTTTCACACTCAAACTGAGCTGGGTGTGGTTGCTGAGGGCAGATGAAAATGCTGACACTGTGAAAAGCCAGCGAGTGTTGCAAACCTGGAACCTGGCACAGGCTCTGCAGCGCTGGCTTCCCTTTGAACTGCAGCCTTCCTCTACAGGTAGCTAATTAGGATGAGGTCATTCCAAGCTCGTGTGACAAACACTGTCTGAAATAATTGCCTGGATTTTGTTTAAGAAGGAATACTGAGGGAATTTGAATGTTCTGGCTGTGCTGTGTGTTAAATGTAATGTCAGTCTGCATTCTTGCTAGATTTAATGAGATTTTCTGAAATACCATCACTACCTCTAGGCCTTTTCTGAGGCTGGTGGAGGATTGTATACCCTGACTCTCCAAGATCCTGCAAGACTTAATTGATAGGTGCAAAGCTACCTATTCCCCTCTCCTTTGCCTGGAGAAATCTGAATTCCTGTGTATGTGTGTGTGTCCTTTTCAACCTTCATTCCAGTCTCTCTGGGCTGACTAGTTTTACCAAGCTTCCACATCCACTCTAAGTATATGTGTGGGTGGAAAAATATTGTAATTAATGTAATAAAATAGGACTTTACATGTTTTGAAGATTTCGTTGGCTTTAAATCAAAGAAATATTTAAATGAGTCCTCAGTTTAATCTGTGCCACAGGGTCAGTTTGTGTGCTGGGACATTCTGGGGGAAGCTGGTCCTGCATTGCTGGACAGTACTGTCAGGAGGAAAAAGTCAAATTGTCTCTTAGGAGCATTCAGATCTTTGCTATATTAGCTTGTTAACTTTGCAAGGAGTGAATGGACACATTAGGGATTTAGATATGGGTGGCACAATGCCTCCCTCATGAATGATGATCTGCTTTAAGCAGCTTTGTGGGATGAGGATGAGTGACTGTTAATTGTGAATTTTCGTACGTCTTTCTGATGTCCTTCTTTTTCTACTTTTCTATTTTCTCATTTTTCCAGTCATAAGAAGAGAGTTCTGCTGTAGCACTGCCATATCTTATTGCTGTATTTTCCTTTTAGCAATAAGATTAAACGATAAATTTAATTCTAGAATTTAATTGTGTCATCTACTTGTATAGTACTTTGGCTAGTACTGAATAAAACATATTTAGTGGATATAAGCCTGGAGAAGTGAAGGTTTCAGGGACACCTTATAGTTCCTTACAGTGCCTAAAAGGGGCTTACAAGGAGGCTGGAGAGGGACTTTTCACAAGGATATAGGGAGACTGGACACGAGGGGGCTGGCCTTAAGCTGCAGGAGGGCAGAGGTTTAGATTGGATATTAGGAAGAAATTCTTCCCTGAGAGGTCCTGGCACAGGGTGCCCAGAGCAGCTGTGGCTGCCCCATCCCTGGAAGTGTCCAAGGCCAGGTTGGATGGGGCTCTGAGCAGCCTGGGAGAGTGGAAGGTGTCCCTGCCCATGGCAGGCAGCTGAAACAAGATGAGCTCTAAGACTCCTTCCAACTCAAACCATTTTATTATTCTGTGATAATTAAATTGCATTCCATGAAGCTTATAAAACCAGTGATTTTAAATGATGTTCCTTGGAAATCCAGCTGCTATTATTGCTACAGGCTCTAATGCTGCAAACCATCACACTTGATCCTCTCCTCCAAGTTTAATTATATAATGATTCCCACTAGTAATTGTATGTGTGAAGGCCCATAAAACAGGCTAGAGAATGGAAAGGTGACACTGTCTTTACAGTATAGTGTCTGGTACCTTTTTACTAGTTTCTGTTCATATTACATCACTTTATTTTGGCTGAGTAATCTGCATTTCTGTGCTTCCAGTCATAAGAATGCATGAACACTGCACCAGCCTCATAAACAGGCAAAACTGAACTGTTGTGCAGGTTATATCACTGAGCAGGAGCCACATGAATCATCACAAATCCCTTAATATCTGAAAAGTGGGTGCAAACCAAGTCCACCTGAAGCTGCCTGGTGCCACTCCTGTAGGGAATGATTTCAAATTCCACTGTTGAAGTCTCCATGGGGGCCATTCTTTCCACACTAAAAGAGAGAATGCATTTGTCAGTTAAAGCAGCTGAAAAATTCTTACTATATATTCTTCTGAGTACACAAATTTAAGACTGTATGCCACCTCTCCACTCCCTGAGCATTCCATAATTCAAATCTTGGCAAAAGCAGTGCAAAAACTCCATCTGCTGTATGGAGAGCACTGACATGGTGGCCTTTTGTTCAAGGCTGGTGCACATGAAAGCCATGAGGCTGACAGAATCATTTTAAACACCCCACTGGTACTGGATTCCCCAGCAAGGTGAACAAGGGACCAGCCTGAAGCGTTTCCGTACCGGATTCGGAGCTGCTCTTTGAGCAGGCCACTGCCTTCAGCTCTCAGGACACAGTCTGTCACCTCATCAGACAGGGGGTTGGTAAATGTCACCTCCACTCTGACAGGCTCGTGTACCACAGCTGCACCAAGGACCTACAGGGAGAAAACATTCTGCTCAGCCACAGCATCAGCCTCGCGTCTTCCTGGTGCTTTTCTCCTTTCATTCCCCTTGCAAACCACTTACCTTAGCATCACCTGGGCAGGAGGGAGCCAGGAATTAGTTCATGTGCATAGTTTTGGGCAACAGAGCTCAGCCTTGAATGAGCCATCCAGTGAGGCTAAGAATCAGCAAACTGCTGTAAAATCTCCCTTTTTTAACTAGGTCAGTGCATGGTTTAATGTATAACATGACACTCATCAGAGTGAGAACAGAATGAGAATATAAGTATTGGCATACGTAGTTAACTACTGGAGGCACCTTAAATTAGCTTTAACTAGGCTAAATGAAAGGTTTGGGATTGGAGAACATGGGAGGTGTGAGACAGAGGTGAATTGTGGTGTCTCAGGGAAAAGAATGCAAATTAGCAAATAGACATATTCATTACCTTATTTTGGCTGAGATAATGTGGAATTGGTATATCTGGTATATATTTGTAAATAATGTAATATTAGTTAACATCATTGAGCTCCATCAGCCCAATTGCATTTCTCTGTTACTGTCTCCATGTTCTTTGGGAAGTTTCAATCAACAGAAACATAAATGCTTCTTGACACTTAATCACTGAATTGAAGTAATTTAATCCAGCTGCCTGCCCTACATAAACTGGTTCTGTTATTTGTATGGCACAACACAGAGACTTTGTTACAAAGTCTCACTAGAACTTGGTGTTCAGAAATTGCCAGACCTGCAAAAACCACACTTTTTACTCCTGTGTGTGACCTTGCTTTTCTTGTATGCTACTGACAGAGTGGTTTGGGACAACTAATCTGGTTTGGAGGCCCTGAAGGACTCTGCACATTACCATATTCCCTCTATGTTATTTACAGTAAAATGAGCAGATAGCATTTGATCCCATGAGTTATGCAGCTTTTAAATCTGCTGTCCAAAACCAGTTCAGCTCGTTTATGAGGATGTGATGGGCCATGCAAAGCCAGGACGGTCCCTGGGCAAACAGTGCAAGATCTTTCCTGTAGGCTAAGAACTGCTTTTTATTCATTGTACAACATTGTCAAAAGTCAGTTAAAAGTGGAAAAAAGAGAAAGCCTCCAGTTCTAATTAATCATTTGGGAAGTGTTGCAGAAGGTGAATAGTGACACTTATCATGATACAGTTAAAGAACTTTCTTTGAATATTGGTGATAGAGAGACTCACAGTCCCAGGTGTTATCAGCTGGTCAGTGAAGGTGTCTTTGGTAAAAACCAGTCTTCCTAAATAATCTGGAAGATATTGATCAGACTTTTCTAACAGAAGGGGAGATCTAAATATGGATGAGATTTCTTTGTCTGTCTGTATTCTGCCTGTCCATCCTTAGGTAAAGTTACCTTGTACCTGTTGTAACACTGAGAGCTTTATCAGTGCCACATCAACAAGCACTGGCAAAAATATCCCAGCACAGCTATGCCATGGAAAATTTTTCCTTTTTTCAGTGTATTTAATTTCATTTGTATCATATGGCCTATTCCTACAGCAACAAGATCCAATCACCCTCAGGCATGATTTCACTTCCCATACTCCTTCCCATAAGAAATAGATGGAGTAGGAATTCCAGTTGCTGCTTCTCAGCACATCTCTCAAGGGTCACAGAGGGGACTAGCTTTTACCTTGATGGTGAGAAAAGGATCCTGGAGCACAATATCCTTCTCAACTAGAAGTGAGGCTCCCCGTTTGATCTGGCACACAGCAGTCACCAGGATCTTCCTGTCATCCATCAGAGAGTTTTTGTACTGGGAGTAGGAGATCTTGAAAGAAATCTCTTTCACTGTAATGGAAACGGAAACAAAATTTCCCTCTCCTCTTTTGTCTGAGTATCAGCTATCTGTAAGACACCTGTGTTTTAAGGAGTAGTACTCTTACCACCCTGGGGCTGCACATTTGTGAGTGTTGACACCAACAGACAGGAATGATGCTCATGGGTGACTTCTACTTACATTTACATAAAGCACTAAATGATCAGGTACAGCTTGGTACCTGGACAGATCCGAGGATGGAGGGATGGATGGATGGATGGATGGATGGATGGATGGATGGATGGATGGATGGATGTGGCAATGCCTGCTGGTGTTTTTTTCATTTATCTGAAGTGGGGTTTATTGCTCCTTCCTTGTAAACAGGGCAGAGGACAGAAGGTGGGTTTGTTGAAATGCCCTTGCAGGTGCAGCCATTCAGCATCTGCCTTGCACAATCAGAATTCTGTGCCAGTGAGGAAGGCAATGGAACTCAGTGTAGTGAGAAAAAGAATTCTGCTGGAACTGTGGAATGAGTTGTAACGTGTTATGTATTAACTTGGGAGGGCAGTTCTGTTCATCTGTGCTGCCTCTCATTTTTCAGCACTGTCCCTCTAACAGCAGGGCTGAGACCACCCTCTGCAGGTGGCACAGCTCTTCCTGCAGTTGGTGGTTTCTGTTGTGCTGATGTGAAAGTTGTAGACTTGTTTTTCCCCCTTTAATCTGTCTTTTTGCTTTGCTTAGGGGCAGCCAGCACCTCACTGATCTCCAGTGTCTCTTAGTTGTTCTCTCAGCAAAAAACGTCATCACGTAGCACCAAGAGTGGCTGTGCTGGGTCAGACAAAAGGTCACTCTGCTCAGCATCCTTTTCATCAGTGCCTGAAAGCAAATGCTTAAGACAGGGAAAATATGTGTCTTTCTCTTCCCCTGAATAGCCTTGACCTCCAACTGTTTGCAGGTCATACATTTCATGAGCCATTCTTTATTTTCATGTGATCTGACCACAACCCAAAACTATATCTTGTACAGTAATAAAAGCTGTAATAAAATCAAAATTACCTTCTTCAGCTCCAAGTTTAACAGACCTATGCAACTGCAAAATCTCTGCCTTGGGTTTTCTGGTGTAGAGAATGGCTGAAGCCTTCAGCTTAACCTTTATGGTCTTAAAATCTGAGACCAAGTTTTTGAGTGTCAGGGTAAGGAGGATGTCCTGGCCAACCACAGGAGATGCATCAAGGAGCAGCTTCCCCGAGATGCTGGGGGCTTGTTCAGGCTGTGTCCTTGAAAATCGTCCTCTGGGTCTTGGAATTTTGCTTCTTTTCCCAGGTCTTTTCACTCCAAGTAGCTTCAGTGCTTTCTTGTACACCTGCCTTTCTTTCAAGGATCCTGCATTGAAAGGTACCATGGTCAGAGATCTCGTGCATGTACAGGGTGCAGTGCAGTGAGCCATGGCTGATCTCAGACATTTAGGGAAGCTGACAAGGGCAAACACCCTCAAGAGGAGAAAGTGAGGTCTAACCCTAATGTGAATTTTGGCACAAAAGCAAATGAATGTACATGGCCATGAAGGCTGGAAAGTAAAACCTGCCCATCAGCTCCAGGTGGCTGTTCATGGGCACCCTTAGAAGCTGTGGGCAGTAGAAAGATAATTCTGGGAAATCTCAGTTCTGCATAAGGTGGGACAGTTGCCATCTCCTCCAGCAGGTAAGGAGCCCTAAGATTTTGAAAATTCACAATTGCTTGGCTCTAGAAGTAAAGAAATTTAGTCAGTACTCAGTCCAACAAAGGCCTTAATTCTTTTCACATCTGATCATCAGTGGCAAAACTATTGTACTAAAGAATTTACCTTCTGGATATTTGTAATTGGCAGTGACATCCACACGGGAGTTGGTGCCCACTGCTTTGGTGCTGATAAATTTTCCAATCTTCCTGGTATCAGAATAAATTCTCTCTTTTCTTTTCTTGCTATAGCGAATCCAAGTAACACAGTCAGCATTCACTGCTGCAAACACAAAGGGGCTGTCGTAATCCAGGTCCACATCCCCTTCCTTAATGGCTCTGGTGGAGGCAGGACCACACTGATAGATGCCTGTATGAGAGAGGGAGAAGTTGGACAACATAAATCCTCATGCTGACAGCAAGAGGGAGAGGCAGCCACTCCAAAACACATTTGGGAGAAGTAAAACAACATAAATCCTCATGCTGACAGCAAGAGGGAGAGGCAGCCACTCCAAAGACACATTTGGGTCAAGTACACTGTTTTCATGTGTGTATAATGTGGTAACTGCATGCCCAGAGATTCCACATGCACTTTGTATCCAAAGGTGGGGCTGCAGAGGAGGCTGGTAGGGAGAGCTAAATCTTCTGGTGAAGTGTGCTGTGAGAAATGTTCTCACCCAGCAGAGGCTGCAAAGCTGTCAGGTGAAAGGAGAGGAGTCAGAAGTACAGTCAGACTTAAGAGATGGGAATCAGCAATGCTGGGTGTGCATTGAGAAGAGCCAGGAAACTGAATTTGTTAAACCTGGTAGTGAGGAATGGGACTGTGTGATGTGAGGAGCTAAGGCAAGGCAGGGTGAGAGAAGTGAACTTAAGATATGCCAGCTTTTGTGGAGGCAGAGAATTGAAATTTAAAAAGAAAGAATTGTTATGCTGACCAGCAATCCAGAGGCTGACAGAAAAGCTCCTTACTGGAGACTGATGTGGGTATTGCTTTTCTTGTGCACCCAAATTAATGCTACATCTACAGGAAATATATAGAAAAGATTTGCCCTGAAATTTTTGTAATTTCAAATTTCAATTTTTTACTCCTGGTAATCTTTAGGAGTAACACTATCTACAGGTTTTTATATTTACAAGAGTGTTACCTTTGCTTTTTTCCTGGGGCGTTGCATCCAGAACTTGCCATCCATCATAAAAAGAGCCGAGGTCTCTTCTAACGAACCAGCTTTCATTCCAGACATGGAAATTCCTGCAAGGGAGGTAGAATGCAGAATATCAGATTTGTACAATGCAAGAAATAATCCTAATTGAGTGACTGAAAACTCTGTGGAGAGAGCAGCTGCTGTACTCCTTACATGAGTAGCTCTTCCCCTTTTTTGCCAGCTTTTTTTGTTATACCTCTGAGAAATGTTGGGATGTTATGAAAAAGAAATATTAAAAGGAAAATACTTCATTTCAGAGTCAATAATTCAATATTGGACATTCCTGAACAAAAAGCCAAAGGTCTGGTGTGGAGTTTTATATCACTGGGAGCATGAGGTCAGGGTGGTTTTTCAGGAGAACGATTCTAGATATTTTAATTAGTGGGGAATATAATGGAAGAGATATTAAAGAAATATGTATATTTACCACACACTGTCTTCACTCAAGTGCAAGTTGTTTCCAGACACATCAATGTACTTATCAATACTCAGATTTAGGTTCTTGTCATGGGCAGAGTTGAAGTTTGTAATAACACGAGTAGGTATTCCCAAGCATCTCAGTACTGCAATACAGAATACCATAAAACGTCTGTAAACCTATTTTGCAGACATATAGAAAGTTTTTTTTCTTGGTCACACAGTTTAGTGTATGTTTTCAGTGTTGAAACAAGCCCTCAGAAATTTCCCTCCAGTTATGATGCAAGTCACAGTCATTGTGCAAAATTGCTTAAAAGACACTTCCACTGACATGACATTCTTAGCTGTCATGTCCTTTTTAATAAGAGTTTGGTTCACCCATTTATTTTAATCTTTGATCCTTCATCCTCTTCTCTCTCCCATTTTCCCTCTGTTTGTTCCTTGTTTCTTTTTCCACTTATGGAGATACACCTCTCAATTTTCCTTTGTATTTTCCCCAAAGAGGTTCTTGTGTCTCAGAGCAGCTCTGACTGGACACTGCTAGGATGAAATGATTTTTATGACTTGCAGCTCTCTTTACAGGTCCTCAGAATTGTGACTTACTCTTGTGTCACCAGCAGGTAAGATACAGCAGTAGAAAACTGGCAGTGTGAGAAGATGGATTTAAAAGAGCACTGGTTTTCTTTGAATCCTAGCTTTGAAACAGGAAACCTTGCTCTTTTCATCAGCCCAGCCTGGAAAACCCGTTTGGTTTTTGTTTACTCACAAAGCTGGCATGCATTATTACAGCCTGTAAACTGAAGGATTAACCCTTCATGCACGGAGAGCAGAGGTTCCTCACCCTCCCTGTCAGAGCTGAAACAGCTGGAATAGAATTGTCACAGAAAGTTCAGCCTGCAGAACTCGTAGTATGTTGCAGTGTGATATCATGGCTTGCCTCAGTTACCCAGGTCCTTCCCCAGGTGTCAATCACCTCTCCTTTCCCCCACCCTTGACCCCTGCTGGGCACTGTCTATCAACCCAGAAATTCCAGAGGGCATTGAGTGATTGGCAGTTCACAGGATGCTCTCCACCCCCTGGGGGACCATTGGCCCATCCAGGTGTCCCTCTCACCTGAGACCCCCTCACCCTGTACCTGGATTGGTGGTCCTTGGTTCCCCTCCCTCCCCCTCTCCCCAGGTAGAAGGACAAGCAGACCGTGTGCTCAGGAGTTCTGGTGGAGTTGTTACTGCATTCAGAGGCCATGCAGCCCGAAATAAAAACTCTGGATTAAAAACTCTCCACCAGGACCCACTCCTTCCTTCACCATTGCCTTAAAAGGTTTCTCCAGCTCAGGGAGGCCTGAGGAGTGACCCTCTCCTACCAACAAGCCCCAGCCATAATCCCTGGAGCTCAGGACGTGCACAGACTTGTCCCCACGTGCCCAGCTGCGACCACTGGTAGCTCAATAGCGTCTCTGGGGAGAAAACACCACAGGTGCCGCGATTTGCTTCAGCAGCTGGACCAGACAAGCCGAGGCACGTCCCGTTCAGTGATATTGGTAAAACCCAATAGTCGTGAGCAGCCTGTGTGGTGTCACTTCCCTCTGTGCCGGTGTACCTGTGCAGGTGACTCCTGCAAAGACCCAGCACTGGCCGTAGCGGACGGGTCGGTAGCGGGCGCGGTACCACCTGCGCAGGATGCTCACGCTGCCGCTCCAGCGCAGGGGGTTTGTTCCTGAGCGGAACTTCCCGCTCCACTTCCCTTCCAGCACTCCCTTCTCGTCGTTGCTGTTAACCTGAAAGAGTCCTTCTCATGAGAGAATTAAAGTATTTGCAGGAAAAGAGAGAGGGAAATGGTTAGAAGTGACCCTGTGGGGGTAGCATTGTTCTTGTTGACTGGGTGGTGGGACAGAGTATTTGAATTTTAGATAAAATTTTGTCTGCGCAAAGGCCACCAGTGGACCAAACCCAGACCACACTGTAGAATCTGCTGATTCAAAACTGCCTTGTTTTCAATACAAGTGGTTCCAAATGTACTGACTGACACCTGCTTATGTTTTCTCTGTTTCATCCATTGATCTCACCTCCTTGTATGTCATTACTCTGCTAGACTGTGCATTCATGCTGCTTCATATTCTCAAGTGATTTATGGAAGCCTTGAGAAATCCATCTTTTCTCTGAATGTTCATTTGTTGCAAATATGCAAATAGTACTTACAGCTTGCCCAGACTTGTTAAATGTGGTTGCATATATTTGTACACATCCATTGTAGAGCCCTGTTTAAGTATCAAGTGTAGTGGAACAGGATGCAGCAAGTTATTTTTAATATTTTTCCTTAATTATTTGTAGTTATAGCAATTTTCTACATCTGAGTAGAGTTATTTACTTTATGTTGAAGCTGAGAATGCCTAAAGTGAGTGCTGTACAAAAGGCTGAAAAATATCAGTTATAAAGGAGGATTTTGCCAAGAGGTGTGGTGAGGCAGGTATTATTTATAAAATAGAAAACTTTCAGCTGCCTAGTTGTGCATTTATGTGTTTGTGAGGATGGGTGTGTGCTGAGGAGTTGTAACTATTGGTTGCAGGAAATGATAAAAACCTCACTGAACAAATATCCCTTACATAAAGAATGTTAAATTCAGACATTAAATGCAGCCAAAACAGCACTGGTTTTCCAAAATATTTTCCTGGTGTTTGAAAAACTTAGCAAGTGATTTCAGAATAGACAAATACTTTCCAAATTAGTGAAAAGATCTAATGGACTGAAAATCTGTCGGGAAAATACATGTGAGGTTTGATGTTCCTCAAAAGTTCTTGGAAACATTCCTTCAGTCGTGAGCAAACTTTTGGGAAGAAGAATAAATCTCCATTTTACCTGTTTTGTAGCTATTTTTTGCCTGGCTACACCTATAAAACATTGAGGAATTCACGCTGAATGGCGAGTGTGGGTTGGGGTTCTGTTGGTGGGTGCATTTCCAGCTGTAAGTGCTGGATCACGTTACCATGGCACTGATAACCCTGCTCACATAGACAGGGCTGCTCCTCTTGGACACATCCTCAGCTGGGTCCTCACGGTGGTTCAGGCTCCGGTCCAGAACAGCCAGAGAGATATCAAGGATGTCCTCTTCAAACTGCAATCAAAACCAGCAATATATTGAGGCTGATTTCATAAGCAAACCCAAGGACAAACTCCCCACCTAGTTTCTTTCTCTGAGCATGGGAGGAAGATTTGGGAATAGAGGAGTTTTCTGTACTGTTAGAGAAAATTGGGCCAAGAAAAAACCATTAAGCTGCCAAATCTCCACAGTATTTTAAAGATGTGTGAGCACAGCGTGGGGCCATGGCCACTGGCATTCACGGGGACATCATGTGGGCTGGTGGCACAGACAAAACCACTGTGGGTTGGGCTCAGCAGGGGTCACACCCTCCCACATCCTGCCCTGCCCCTTCAGACACCTGTCTTATGAAAGCTTTAATCTCGTGGGCTGCCTCCACCTCACATCAGGTGAGGTGATCTGAAAGAAACCCACAAAAATAGTTGTTGTGGATGAGGGTCACCAAGACACTGCTTGGGCCCAGAGAATGCCCCAGCACTTGGCTGGATGGATGTGGCCCGGCAAGGATGGCCCTTGGCCTCTGAGACAGAAAGGAACTCTGGCCTTGTTTCAGTGATCAGTGTAAAAGCAGCCGTGGGATCAGGAGGATCAATAGAAATGCTCTCTGCAAATGCTGGTGCAGGTGGAGGATGAAGTGGCCAGGGATGGTCCTGGCTGGCCTGGGCAGCTGCAGGATGGCTGCGTGGCTGGAGATGGGCTCTAGTTCTGACTGTGGTTGCAGTGGTTACACTTGCAGGGCCAAACTGATTTTCAAAAATTCTAACACATTTGGGATATCCTTTTAGGGTCTTCTGCCCCATTACTAAACAGATTGCATATTTACATGCACTGGCTTTGCAGTACCCAGTGGCTTTCTTTGCACTCTACAAGGGACAAAAAAAAACCCAAATACAGTTTTACCAATTTGTGCAGCAGGCAAAAGAAAACTTTTGCCTAAAATTATGCTTTGTTTCTTTTATTTCTGTATGAGCACATGCCACACAGGGGAAATGATCCTGATGCTGCTGTCTGTAGTGTAATGTAAATGAGATACATATTTGCAAGAAATTCTGAAGTGAGTAATATTGAACTCTTATACTATGAGAAAAAGATTTTTTTTTTTCTCCTCAAGAGCCTATTTACCCACTACTCTTACTTTGAAAGTTCTGGAAGAGGTGGTGCTGTTTACCTGTCCATAGTTCCAAGCTTCTTCTTGAATATCTTTCTCCAGTCCCTGAAATATGATTCCACTGTCATTCAGGACATACTCCTGCCGCTCCTTCTCATCAGCCATGTAGACATCATCATCTACAAGCAGAACGAGACATGATGGCTGGAAGGAAATTGTTTTGCTCTGATAACTGAAAATCTCAAACAGAGATTCTAGGGATCAGATGAGACTGCCCATGCATTCAGGCTTAGGGCTCTCTGCTACACCTCTGTAACCATTTAGAGAGTGAGTAAAATAAGCATGAAATTCCTTTCAGGGGAACTGACTGTGTTCCTGCGCCGTCAGTAAGCACAGTGTGTGTCTTACTGGTACATGTTACTTGTTTTACAGCTGAATGCAAGAATCAGAGTTAAAATCAGGGGGAAAAAGTTCTAGAATAAATATTTGGAATATTTACTGCCTTTGATTTCTTATCCTGCAAGCAAGAGTCTGAGTCTTTGATGCCTTGCAACACTGCAGAAGGGACAAAAACTTGATCCTTGATGTTAAGCAAAAACCCAAGTTTCTGTAGCTGTGACTGTCAGGTACAGGCTTTACTGTGACACCCAGGTTTCCTGGCTGAGACAAAGAGCCATTTGGAGATTCAGAGCATACCTGGACACCAGGGATTGAAGAGTAGCACAAACTGGCCCAGGACTTTGGAGGAGACCTTGTTCCCAGCAAGGACCTGGAGCTCGAGTTTGTAGCGCCCGATGACGGCGTCGGCTGGGCTGAGGATGGTGAAGTTCAGGCAGCGAGGCTCACTGGGCTCTTGGGTTGCGCTCCAGCCACTGGCACCCTCCTCAGAAAGGCTAAATATGGCCTTGGTCTGCTGGCCTTCTGCTGGAGATGGTCCTGCCAGAGGGAATGATGAACTGGGGATGGTGCTTTGTGGGAGCTAGAGGTGAATTATGTTATGAAGATAAGATGCAGAGTTGCAGGGATGTCCTTAGGAGCAGAGATACAGCCTTGGCTTGGAAATGAGGATGGCTCCTGCCTTCCTTTTAATTATTAACTGTCTCTTGCCTTAAGGTGTAGGTCAAACTTTAAAATGGGAGCTCCTGAGCCTAAAAGGGCAAGGAATCCTGAGTGGAACAGGGCAAACCTTAATGTTTCAAGAATGGGCTGTGTACACCTGTAAGGCACAACTATTCTGGAGCTGGAATAACCTGGATATGAGATGTCTGCCATGGGGATATTACCTGTGCTTGCAACAAAGGTGAAGTTGTCCCAAGATTGTGCTGTTGTTTTGAGGTTCAGAGAGATGTTGAAGGGCTGCCCTCTCCTCAAGATGGGTTCTGTGCTGCTGTAATCAGAGGTGTGGTGTGCAGCTTTATTTAGTTTGGATTGCCAGTTGACTTTTCCTATTTTTAGGGCTAGAAAGACACAAGACATGTTAATTAAAAATATTTTCCTTCTGACTTGAACACCTTTTCATTGTGTCTAATATACTAATTTTATTTCTATATAGCTGGCATTATGTGCTATAGAAACAAAGAAAAATCCATTGTTATTAAAAATTTAAGAAAGGCCAGGAAGTCAGACAAACAGCTAAAAGATGAACCCTTTTCTGTAGGATTCTTTCAGAAAGAGAAAAAACATTCAAAAATTCAAAATTCAGAGAATTCATCTTTGATTTAAACAAAAAAAATCAAAATTTTTGTGTTTAGATAAGACTTTGTTAAAGTCTGAAGAGACTGTTCAATTCCTCATGTTCCTGCCCTTTTTCTGTGGTGATATCTGGTTCCCATAATGTTTTACAGATTTACAGAAAGATGTATTAAAACTCTCATCAGGAAATGCAAGGCTGGTTCTGGAAACACTGCCTGACAGATGATGGCTAGGAGGTTGGTATCTTCAGTGTGGAACTTGCTTGTTATCTTCTCACGTATCTTGTATCTAAATTAATTTACAGTCTTGTAGCTTGAAGCTGGGTGTTATTTCACACTCTGTTGGAAAAAGATTACAAGCAGAGGAGTGGCATATCTCGAGGCAGTGCTATGGGTTGCTCTATTTTATCATGATAGGTTGCCCAATGTTGAAAATGGGGCACTGAAGCTCAGATTACAAAAGCTTCAAGCCTTCTCTTTCTTTGATAAATTAAAAAATTCCCACAACAACAAACAAGAACAAAGCAGAAAAATGCAGATTTCCCTATGAAAACAGGTGTTTGGAAAGTGCCCTTTCCCAGTATGATATTCCAGAGGAGTTTCAGGTGAAGAAAACCTCCTGCACTGACTAGAGTTTGTTACCCTGTGCAGAATAATGCTGCTGTAAGCAACATTTCCATCATTTCACTGAACCAAGAAAGGGGCTCGTGTCTAAGAGAATCTATAGGGTTCTACTATAATAATAGAGAGGGTGAGATTTCAGTTTTCTGCTGCATTTCCAGCACGGAGTTATATTCTGTGAAGGCTTGATAACGGCGTAATTGTACCAATTTTTCTGCTTTTTGGAAGAAATGTGCATTTCCGAGTCATACTTCAGGCAGTAAAGGCCTGGAGCAAGTGACTTCCCTGTAGTCTGTGTCCATAAGCATATGTGAGTGTTTTCAATTAAGGGTCTTGCTTTAGATGTGTCACCTGGAGACCACCTGGAGACAAAAATTCCATTGGCAGCAGTTTGATGTTTGAGTCACATGGTGTGAAATGCCTGGAAAGCATGTTGCTTGCATCATCACTTCATTTTCCTGCCTTATACATGCTTAATTGAACAGGACCCATGGAAAGCATCATTCCTAATATCAAGTCCTGTAATTTAAGGGTGACTTAGAAGGTGATTCTGAAGGGCACTTGGAGTCAGGGTTTGAAAAGGAGACAGTTTGCCTTGCTGACTTTATCCATGTGTGTCCTGAATGCCCGGGCTCTGCGGGGCAGAGAGCACCACGTGTTGAGCTGGGCAGGGATGCAGGAAACTGAGAACATTTTGCACATTTGTAGATAAAAATGTCATGCATAGAGTATTTAATGGCAACCCATGATATTAGTGAGGCTCTGATGTTAAAGGACCTAAACAGTGCTGCTAAGGACTGTCAGAGTGGAATGTCACGGCAAGGACAAGATGCCCATCAGAGGAAGAGGGGAAGTGAGCAGAAGCAGGGAAGATAAAGAAGACAGTGGCTAGAATTGGTTTGCTCTAACAATTTACTACATCAATAGTTTGATTTGCCTTGTGAAATTCATGGCTACACAGGCATTCCCAGAGAATACATGCAGGAGATCAGAAAGAAAATTTCCATATATGTGGCAAGAGCACAGTAAAGCTTGATGCCAGTCTTTTGTCCACGTGAATCTCAAATTAATCCTTGTTTTGATCTTCACAGTTTCAATTTCAATCTTATAATTTCTTTTTCTTCTTTCAGTGCCTGTGAGGAAAACTTATTTTCTGTAATTCTGTCAGTGTACAATTGGCCAAAAATTTGTTTGGATGTCCATCCTGCAATGGACAGACATTGGGAGCGTGCTCAGAAGGAAAAGCCTGGTGGTCACTGCTGAAGATGCTGACCATGGTGCACACAGGGTTCTCTTTGCCTTTGACTGACAGCTGAAGGTATAACAGAAAAACATGTTTAGGCTAAACTGTGGACTCTGTGTGTGAATATTCCATGGTGCATGTGTCGAGATCTTCACAGTCAGCACAAGAGTGAGCACAGTGAGTGCAGTCCCAGACAGAAAACCAGCACTTGGCTGGCAGAGCCCCTCTTGGGAGCCCAGAGGCCACCAAGGGACCTGGCTGAGGCCAGACTCTATTTCATCTTAGAGCCTGGCATTTCCATGTAGCAGTCTGATGCCCCAATCACTAGCCAATAGTTAATTAGGTGGCTGCAAAAGCACTGAATAGAGCAGTTAATTGATATGATAGAAAAATATTTTCTTACTCTACTTTTCTGTGTTACTGGACAAAAAAAAAAGGTTCAAGACCCATGATAATAAAAGAAAAAATAAAATCAGTTCTAGTAGAAAAAACAATAAATGCACAACCTTAAAAAGCAAAGTTCCTGAGAGAGCAGCTAGATGTAATTTATATTGTTTCCTCAGCAAATATTGCTCATCTGGATTGGAAGAGGGATGTCTGGAGCCATCAGGCTGGATGAACTTACCTGCCATAAGGATTCTTTCTTCTTTTCCACACTGGTGCGTAGCTCAGGTTACAGTTACAAAAGTGTGCAAGGACATTCTAAATGCTCTTCCACCAGCACCGGTAATGAAAGGCTCAAGACTGGACTTGGCTACATAGGCTGGAGTTTATACAAGCTGGGTGTGACCTGTGGTTGGTAGCTACTGTTTTTGTAGTGATATCCTACGTGAGCATCCACTGATGACTGCTTTAATTGCACAATCTTGAATCCAATTATCCTTATGTAAAACTGGTGGATGACTGAGGAAAGATGAGAATCAGTATTCTGGCATTTTAGAGAGGAAAGCATGCAAAATTGGGTCTAATGAAGGAAATACTATCTTAAGTAGACAGAAGCAACTTAATTTTAGATGGTTTGGTTTGTGTCAGTTTAGGTTTTTGCCCTACAGAGGGCAAGTGTAGACTAATGTAACTATGGTACATATGTAACTAATGTACTATGGTAAGCTGTGTGGGACAAGGAGTAATCCAAGTAGATTTATAGTAATTAGTGTTACTGCAAAAAAAAAGTAAAGCTACTGAAAAAGTAGCTTTTCCCCCCCACTTTTTCTTTTTTTCAAAGACATCTGTCTGAAGATCTTCCACATAACTGCATATAATTCGTTCTGTCTTTGCCACAACATTATTGTAATAATGCTTCCTTCTCATTACTGTTTCTGACATTATTATAATCTGCATAATATAATCTGCATTTCTTCTGTGAGGAGAAACACTTCCCAGGGAGGGGGCATTGTTGTGCAGTCAGCTGTGACTGGGGACTTGGTTAAATAAAGAGAAAAGTTTAATGGCTGCCTCTGCTTCTAATAATTTTTCTTTGTAGTTTGGTGTTCATCATACATGCACATAGTTTCTCTGTAGCTGTTTGGCATGGCAAGGTTGGTTGGGCCCTGGAGGAAGCAGCAGAGCTGCTCTTCTGGTGTGAGCCCTGCCCACTGTAATTACAGCACTCTGCTCCTGCAGCTCCCTCCTGCCCTCTCCTCCCTCATCCTGTGCAACAGCTTATCTGAAAACATGCCCTGACAATTTGTCCCAAGAGTAGGATGCAGACTGCTCTGGACTTCCAGTGAGCTGTAATGAGGAGTAAGGGGTGTCAGGAGAAGGGATGATCTATTTTCCTCATCTCTACATTCTGTCTTGTGTCTTTTCTTCAGTTCTGTTTTCTGTTTTGTTTCCACTTTCATATCAAGATTGCCAGGAACCAAAAAGGTGAATTAATTGCCTGCAGTTAAAGTACATATTTTAAAAAGGGAATCTAAAGAGGTGTTTTTTATGGTTTCTTGTGTGTGTGTGTGTTTTTTTTATTTTTTTTCTGTAAAAATCTGTGATTACATCTGAATCTCTCAGACTCTTAAACCTCAAACTCTGAACCGTCAGACAAAAATGCCCATGTCCATAACTCCCAACAGCTCTCTTTTGGCTTATTAATTCTGCTTTAAACTTTTTGTAAGTCACACAGCAAATATAACTCTTCAGGCTTGGCAGAGTTGTTTGCACGCCACGATTGCCCCACATCCTGCTCCGAGGGTGACCTGGCAGCTCCTGCACCTCTCACTCATCACCTGTGCCAGCAGCCCTGGAGAGGCTGCAGAGCAGGGAATCCTCACAGCTACTCCAAGGTGCCTTTCAGGGGAGACCTGCAGAGGCTGGGATTGGGAACCCACAAAAGAGGCTTTGGTCTGCAGACACTGACAAGTGTGGGGTCAGGGCTGCCCCGAGTGAGCCACTGGGAAGGTTTGAAGCCAAATGTGCTCCTTGTCCTCAGTGACCTTGCACTGGTGGGCAAGAGGAGTTATTCACCCTGTGTTGCTGGGCTGCCACACTACTGCAAAACCCTCCCCGTGCTTTGTGGAGCCTGGGACTCTGTCAGGCTGCATAAGAATTAAGTTAGTGTTTTGAATATGTACATGTGTTCTCCACTCTGTGCAGGCCTGTGCCCACAGGCTACACAAATACTGCCAAGCATCACTTTTCCCATCCTCCCTAGGCTTTTTTCCTCCCCATTCATGGAACTATAGGTGTCAAAAATACTTATTAGATATTAGATGAACAATGGAGGAAATGTTCCACTCTTCTAGGTTAGTGGCTTGTGACATGAAGAAAAAAAAATCCCCTTTTCGTTAGTCTTGTGATTTCTTGTAATACCCCCATAGAATGTATAAACCATTACAAAGCAATACAGTTGAGAGTGATTTTTATTTATTGCTGACAATTAGAGTGTGGTTAAAAGGAGATTGTATTAATTATTTGAGGAAAAGTCAAAACTGGGAGCTTAACAGAATGAGATTTGAAAATAGTGAAACTATTTCTATAAAGAAAGGGCTTAATTTTTTCTTTTGTCAGGGGGTGGGAGGGAAGAGAAATGCAATTAGAGACTAAATAGTTAAGCACCATAAAGCAGACTTGATTCTATTGCAGTGTAAGAGGTCATCAATTTTTGTGCAAAGTTCCTTTCTGTCACACTGTCCCTATACAGAGGAGAGTGTCTTGCTGTGTTAATGCTGAAATGGAAGGTTGATTCCATCACATTATGCAGGTGCTACTGCAATTGTTACAAATCCCTTAACGTGTGAAAATTTGTCACAAGAGAAGTCTACTTGCAGCTGTAAGGGCCCAGCCCTCCGAGGTGTGAACTCAAAATAAATTTTTGATCTCTCCCTCGGTGCCAGTCGTGCCAAACTGAAAAAAAAAGAAGAGTAGAAAAAGAAAAAAAAAAATTAGTTCAGGCTTGCATTGTTCTTTATGAGATTCCCCAGAAACAGAACTGCAGTTACTTGAGACCCAGCCTTGGGTTTTGAGAATTACTGAGGGTTTGAGGCTTTGTGTAGACTAAGAAATGAGAAAGGACAGAACCATCTCCCTTTACTCTCAAATGGAATTATGGAAAAGAGAGGTGCAATGTCACAGCTTCATCCTAGGGCTGGATGCAAATTTGGATAGTCAGCACAAACTCAGAATAGAAAAACTTTGATGTCAAAGGTCAGTGCTCTGTCCAGTGCCTGCTTAGTTCATATTCATTTTGGCAATAACGATTTTTCTAATGGCCATTGTGCTTTGGTTTGTATCTCCTTTTGGCCTAAATTGGCTTAGGCTTTCACTGGAAGAATGTTTTACTTTTTTTTATGGATTATTAAATCCAAATAGTTCCACAGCCAAAGCAAGTCAGGCTATTTTACAATAGAAGAAGCTTTAGGAAATACAAACTATTACTCAACACTGAGCTGATCTATAAAGCAGCAGAGTCTGGAGGAAAAGAAAATAAAATATAATAAAAATAACAATTTGCTTTTATGTTTTGAAAAGGCAAGTTTTTTCCTGCTTTAAAAGAGAACAGAGCTACTTTTTGTTTGGGGTGAACCAAGGGGAGTGTCTGACTTGTTTGCTTTAGCCTAATTATCTTTGTAGTATCAGGGTATTTTATATAAAAATAAAAACAGAATGCTAAACTAGAATAAGCTGCAGAGAGTCAAAAGAATTCAACACGTGCATTTGCTTTCTCAGGAATAAATAATGTCAGCAGGTTTGAGTTGTAAAAGAAGCTCTGTGTGGAAGGAGATTAAGGAATCATATCTACATATTTGGTGGCATTTTTGTTTTCAGGAATGGAAAATATAAAAAAGACAAATCAAGTGTGGTTTTTCCTTCTGTTGGAGAAGGTGGATGTGCTGTTGGTGATGCTGGAAGCAGCGAGGGGTTGCTGCACTTACTTGATCTTGACCTGCTGGTTCATCAGAGTGACGAGCAGCACGCAGCGGCTCACGGGCTCGGGGAGCGGGTTGGCGTAGGAGATCTCCAGGGACACAGCTCTGTTCACCACAACCCTCCGCGGCACCTGAAGCACAAAACACCTTTCTGATCACTCCCTGCTTCATGCTTTCCTGGAGTCAGGATTCGGGATTTGGCTGCAAGTGGCGTTTAGGTGACAAACATGAGCTTTCCTCGTGTTTGAAGCGGGATGTGGCTCAGCTCCATGGGGCTGTCCAGCTGTCTGCAATATTTTGTGCAGAATTGCAGTGAAATGGAGCCCTGGCTACACAGACATGTCCCATGAAACCTGTCTGACCTTTTGGTTGTTGAGTGGCTTTTTTTCTTTTTTGGCACACCATTGATTAGGATTAAAGTGCTAAAACAATATGAACTGGCTCTAGCACTGGTTAGAACTAAGGGTTTAAATCTTTATTTTGGCAAAGTTCTTCAAGGACAACACAAACACTTGCCAGTACATGGAATGAAAACAAGTACTGTGGAACAGAAGGCAGTGGCTTGTGACTGCGGAAAAAAGAAGGTAACAGAGCTGTTCTGAAAAACAAGGCAGATTCAGGCCAAGGTTCAGAACTGGCCTCTCACATCCTTTCATTCTCAATTCAAGCAGGCAGAATTTTGGAACAACGTCTGAAATGGCAGCCTAAATGTAATACATTAATCCCCAGATTCTCATCCTAAGATCTGAGCTCCAGAAAGACTTTTTAGCATCTGTTCAGAACATCAGGGAGAACATTGTTCACCTTAATGATGATGTTTGTGTCCTCTAAAATGATTGTCTTCTCCACCAGCAGCTTCAGCCCCTGCGAGCGCATGACTTCACACAAAGCAGTAACTTGGATCCTTTTGTCAGTGGTCAGATATTTTCCATAATGAGTATAAGGGATCTTCACCCGGATTTGCTTCCCTAGAATTCAGACATATGTTTAGGAGCCATTACATTTTCAAAGCAAGCTAAAGAGAAAAGGGTTATAGTGAGGGGTTTTATTAATAACTGAAGAGAAAAAAGATGGCAGTGGAGTTTGTTTATATTTCCTTCTTGTGAGACTGATTGTGAATTTCCCTCTTCTGGTGATCCTTGCCTGCTTTAACTCATTTGACCCTTACACTTCGGAATAGAGGATATTGGCCTGAAACTGAGGGAGTCTGCTTATTTGCATTTCACTGGATTCCTGACCCTTTGCAGTTCTTATGATTAGAGGTATAACTATTTTAATCTATTCCCTCCTTATATCCTTTTTATTTTACCTCAGTCGAGAAGAAAGTTTGGGTCAAGTTTCACAGAGATCCTTTTCAAGTGACCTGGTCAGCTGCTCATTGTAGTCCTACAACTTTTCTGCTGTGTATGGGAAAAATGTTTATCTTTGTAGCTCCTGGGGATGAAAAAGATCTCTATAATAATTTCAATAGTCTTTACTCTTCAAAAGAGAGACAGAGTTTCACTGCAACTTTTAAGCTTTTTCCTAGTTGATTTCTTTTCATGTGTTGCCTCTTGGTTGCCAGAAGACACACATCAGACTTTTTTTAGTTGTTAAGAGTAAGATGTGTTCCTATGTAATAATCACCACACACACACATGCACATATGTATACATACAGAAACCATGACACACACACACAGTGCTGCTCCTGGAGCTATAACGTAAGTGTAGCCTCCTGTGTAACATTTCATGAGATATCCACTTAATGCTTGAACTAGTGAAAATTTTTAGATGAAAAAATAATAATGTAAAAAGTACTCATAAACGATAAGTAGCTGCACTAGAAGCTGATGCAGGTATGATATTGGTGCTTCTTCCTTCCAGTTGCTTTCCTGTGGCTAGGAGCAGAGCTATATTGGCTCCTCAGGGACATTAAAAATTACCTTGTTTAGGACCAAGCTCCACAGAAGTGGCTGCCTTCAGGATCTCTGCCACTGCTCTCCTGGTGTACAGGATGGTGGAGGCACTCATGTCCACCCTGATGCTCTTGCGGTCGGAGGAGAGGTTGCTGAGGACCAGGACCAGGTTAATGTCTTTGCCAAAAACGGGAGGCTCAGCCAGCTTGAATTTCCCAGCGATGCCAGGGTTTCTCATTGTCTCTGAAGATCTTCCCCCAGAAGAGTCTGTGTGTCCTTCTGTGACACTTATTCCCAGTATCTTGCTCAAGGCCTTTCTATAGACTCGTCTTTCCTCAGAAGAACCTGGTGGAAGCAGAGAACCAAGTGAAATTCTACTTTTGCTGCAAATGCACTTCCTCTGTGTAAAGGTTTTCAGACAAATACAGGGTATCAGTATCACTCAGAAATGTGCAATACCCAAAAGCTCCCTGTATCTTCATTAAGCCTCCATTCAGGTTTTTCACAGGGGGTATACCATGACAAGGTGAATAAATCACTAAAATAAAATATGATGCATTTGTATTTGCATTTCTTTAGAAGTGAGATTTCTTTTTCTCTGGTCAGAACATGCAGTAATGTGCTAAGTGATACTCTGCTGATCTGATGGCAGCCAGCCTCTGTATTAAATATGGTTGCACTAAAACACTGAGGAGTGAAACCCTGAGGGTTTGTTTGCCTTGGGTAGTAAAATATATTTTATAGCCCTGTTTTGTGTATGCATTAAATTTTACACTTCTCTGGAAGGGACTAAACTCTATTTTGTATTGTCCCTTAATAAGGAAGATACTGAATGCACAAACCCAGAAATAGAACACCCATTGTATTAAGAAAGTAATCTGAGCACACTGGCAGAAATATTTTCTGAAGGCAGGGGAGAGATGTTTAAACCAAGGAGGTTATCCATGGCAGCTTCCCAGCACCAAGGATTCAGTAGGCAACAACAGGAGATCACTGGTGCTCATTCCTCTACCTTCTGGATATTTGTAGTTAGCAGTGACATCCACACGGCCGTTGCTGCCCACAGCTTTGGTGCTGATAAACCTGCCAATGATTTCAGTATCACAATAAACTCTTTTCTTGGTTCCATCATTGTACACAATCCATCTGTTGCAGTCGGCGTTCACCTCCGAGTACACAAACAAGGTGTCGTAATCCAGGTTGACTTCACCTTCTTTGATGGCTAAGACAGATGCAGGGCCACACTGAAAAATTCCTAAAATGTTAAAAAAAAAAAACAAAAACGTTAAACTTTATTAGTTGTGCTCAGTTTGGAGAAAGACTCTTAAGTCAGGCTGAGAGCTTAGGCTGTTACCTCTGCTTTGCTCTTGTGGAGTTGCATCTAAAACCTGCCACCCGTTGTATGCCCTTCCCAGGTCTGGGCGAATGAACCAGCTTTCATTCCAGACGTGATAATCCCTGGAGACAAAGAACAATGTCTAAAAAGAACAATAATATAGAGTAGTCATGCAAGCTTCCAGTTGGAGAGGAGTAGTGATTTTTTTTAAAAAAAAATCTAAACTCTAAACTGAGACCCAAAGTGTCAAGTTACAGTACCTCTTTCAAAGGACAGATTTACTGCCTGCTTTTGAGGTATAGACCTCAGGGCAGGGAGGGAGAAAATCATGAAGTATGTGGTTTGTTTGTTTTCCAAATGGATGTCTGCAGTATTAATTTAGATGGTTGTATTACATTTTGCCCACTCAGTTACTTTTGTACTACTAGTGTTTTTAGGTCTCCTAGATCTTCTGTATTGTTATTGGAGAGACGGAAGAAATTATATTTACCATGTGGAATCCTTGCTGATATTAAGACTCCTTCCAGAGCTGTCATAGTACTTATCGATACTCAGGTTTCTATCCACGTCATGAGCAGAGTTAAAATTTGAAACCAAACGAGTTGGAATCCCCAAGCACCTCAAAACTGAAATATATTTTATAGAAAAACAAACGAGCAAGAAATGCAACAGAACCCGCACAACTTTAGTTCAATGATTACAAATATCTGAGAAACAAAGTGTCTAAATATTTTGTGATTCTTCAGCATTAATGATCTTCACAGCACTGTTCCTCTTGTAGAAATTATTGCTTTGTAGTTTTGATAAAACCAGAGGTCCCGGGTGCCTCCATTTCACCCCAGCCCTCTGTCCTGACAGCTTACCTGTACACATCACACCTGCAAAAACCCAGCACTGGCCGTACTGGACAGGTCTGTAGTTGTCCTGACGCCATTTCTTGAGGATCACCACGCTGCCATCCCATCTGGAGGGGTTCTCATGCGAGTGGAAACTTCCTTGCCACTTCCCCAGGAGAACTCCATTGTCGTTGTCATTTCCATTGATCTAGAGGGAGGCCAGTGGACAGAACGCACGGAATGAACTGTCTGCAGTGCACTGTACCTGGCTCGTTCTGTTGCTTGTGGCTGGCTCTCAGTGGTGCCTTCTGCTCCCTCCTGTGGGGTTGGGGTTGGGTTGTCCATTCCTTACCATAGAACTGATGACTCGACCCACGTATTTGGGATCTCCCCTTCGGGACACGTCCATGGCTGGGTCCTGGCGGTAGTACAGGCTCAGATCAAGCATGGTGAGACAGATGTTTAGGAGGTCTTGAAACTGTGATCAGATAAGATGCATTTTTAAGGAAAGGTGTGGTTTCACAAGCAGAATTAAAGGAGATTTTACTGCATGAGATATCCCAGCCCAAAGGTGATAGGGACAGTGGGGCACACTGTGAGCAAACCACAAGTAAGGCTACCCAGGTTGGTGCAGTTATTATATAAACAGCAAATAATGATAAGATAAATGCTGTTGGAGACAGAATGAGAGTCCAAACAAATTTCTTGTGACTTACCTGTCCATAATACCACCCTCTTGCTTCAATGTACCTTGCATTGCCCACAAAGATTATTCCATTTTCATTTAGAACATATTCTTGTCTCTCGTTTTCATTGGACATGAAGACATCATCACCTGAAAACCAAGTTGGGCAGGCTTAAAGCTGAGAATACCAGAATCCTCTCAGAAACATTTCTGTCCTGATTTAGCAAGGAGAAAACCTATTTGCAAAATAGAAATGTTACAGCTCCATGAAGAGGTGCAGTTCAGGGATAATGTCTGTTATTATTTATGGCCAGGGAAGGTGTGGGGGGGGTGAAAGAAGGATCCATATCATATTACTTAACCTTTTCCCCCTACTTTTAGTGTAGCCTTGTGTACTATGTAAATGTCCCCTGTCTGCACATTGTGTTTTTGTGAGGAAGATAGGCAAAAGTCCAGGCTAGCTCACCACATTTTCTGTCTTCTCAGGGTAGTTAGAAGTGGAACAGATTGAAAAAGATTTGAAAATAATTACACAGATGACATTTTTCTCTTTTTTTTTTCCAGAAGCATTTGTCTTGTTTTAAGATTCCTAAATGAAGACCTTTGCTTGCCTGCTCCAAAGTCCTATCAGCAATGTTATTAGGATAACCTGCTCAGCCATTCGCTTGGAGTTTATTGTTCCTCATTGTTTTTCCAAGCTTATGGCACAGTATTTAGCTGCCATGAAAGCATTGGTTCTCACAAAGGCTTAGGTTGTTTTGGTTACTCTTTAGGCAGCAATATCTGCTTAGCTCTGCTTTCAATTCCATAATGTTTAAAGATATTTTCTGAAAGGTTCAGGATTGCAGGAAATACATACAAAAATATCAGCTTTTCTATTTTATTGAATCAACTTCTTTACCTTCCTATAGGAACTTCCCATCCTTCCCTTCCTGCAAATAAAAAAATTGCAGTTTATTTTAAAAACTGTATCATGTGATAGAAATCTGTTTTTGTGGTTGTTGTCCACACTTTTTAAAAATAATATCATCACAGTTGATTCCTGAAGTTTTGGGGTAGCATGGACATGGAGACCTGTGTGCAGTTTCAGGTGCTGCATTTCAAGGTGTGAACCAGTTGGAAAAAGTGGGAGGAGCACTAAGAATGCTCAGCATTCCTGAAAATCTGAAGTATGAATTAACTCTGAATTATTTAAGGTAGGAAGCTAATGGGGGCAAGGAATGGCACAAGCATTGTAATCAATTCCAGAAATTCTTGTGAAGAGGATGGGGCAGGGGGAAATAAAATCTATTCTTGGTGTCTGTCATACGTAGGATGAGAAATTATATACTGAAGTCAAAGCAAGAAAGATTTGGTTAGTTAATAGGATAAAGATCTAATAGAAAGGCTTGTGTTTTATTGGAGGGAATTGCCAGGGGAGGTGCTGGAGCTTCCCTAATGGCTGGTCATTGAGAAGGAATTCAAGACCTCTCAGGAATGACCTAAGTGCTGAACTGAACCTGCCTTAGTGCCCTGGTGTGGGACTAGATGACTTTCTAAGATCCTTCTAGCCCTGTGATTTTATTATTCTGAGCAATCTAAATGTCCTTGTATAATCACTTGAAGAACATCTTTTTTTTTTTACTAAGGTTTATGTGCTCTCAATAAACCTTTATAGCTTACTAAACTGGAATTTTTTTTCCTCATCCAGATGATCTTTCATGTATTAATTTATCCTTCACTGAACATGGTTTAATTTTTGTAATCTCATCCAATGGCATTAATATTTAAATCTGACTAACTATTTTCTCTTACACAGCTTAAGATTTCATTTTCCTTTTTAAGGGCCATTTCACTTTGGTTCTTGTTCTTTGATTAACAAGGGCTTTCACATTCTTCATGATTTCCAGATGATAAGTCTGTCACTGAAATCATTGTTATTTCTCCCTAGAGGTGTGGTCTTTTATTTCCTATTATTATATCTTATTTCTTCTCACCTTCTCCACTCTCTAAGGTCAGCCAGTTATTTCTGTGTGTTGTCCCAGCCCATCTGGGCATGGACAATGCTGTTTAATGTCACTGTGCCAAAGTCAGTGATGAACTATTTCACCTGAGTGTTTTTTCAGATGACACTTAAGGATCCACTCTCCAGTAGCTTTTCTCCAATCCAATATTTTTTCTTTCATCTGTAGTTCTGACTGGAGTTCTGTTTTCTTATAAGTAGTTCTTTATTGATATTACAGTTAATGAATTGTTTTCTGTATTCCTCAGCTTAAGGACTAATCTCCCACCTGGAACAATATCTACAGACCAGATTTGCCATTTATCCTTTGCCAAGAAAATAAATTTCCCATTTCCCTTCTGCTATGACACTTACAATAGTGGCAACATACCCTCAAACTGAATCTGTTCCTATTTTTCAGGATCAGGGAGCTATTGTACTCTGCAGAACTTATTCAGCAACATCCTTCATTCAGCATTAAGGATACTCCCTTTTATCTGTCAGTAGCCAATGCATCATCTGGTAAATCTGGAGGACTCTTCCACAAAATCATTAGTTTAAAATTGTAATGGGCACAGCTTAATTTTTCTGTTTTCATCTGAGAAGGGTTTGGTGTCTTGTGTACCACAGCCACGCTGGTGCTCCAGTTCAGGAGCTGTCATTGCTGTCCCTGCACTGTGGTTTCCATCAATTAAAAGGTACACACAAATTATTTTTCAGAGGTTTCTGGGGAGGTTTTTTGCCTCAGGACTGTGCAGAGATGGTCTGAGTTTCCTGAACATATTTGTATAATTATTTCTGTCGTCCAGGACTTGCTGAGCTAATTAGCAGCTTTTTTCATCTTGGCTATTGACGCATTTCTTTGTGGCTCTTGACTAGCATATGGTCATGGAAAAAAACAGTGGATGATTGTGGCTACTTTTCTCTTATAAGCTGTTTACTCACTGGGGTGGCTAAGAGTTCTCTTAACACCAGGGTGTCATGTTTTCAGTCTAATCCAGGTTTCTACACTATTGCAGAGTTGCAAAATACGAGGTTAGATATTTGCAGCCTCAGCATGTTGCAGGAGAAATGCAGAAAAGAAAAGTTGGAGCAAAAAGAGGTGTTCATTTTCAACCCAAAAGGAAAACATGGGAAGTGGACAGGAGCCAGCAGTGTGTGCCTGTCACCCAGAATGCCAACCACATCCTGGGCTGCACCAGCAGGGGTGGGCAGCAGGCTGAGGTGGGGGATTCTCCCCCTTGACTCTGCCTTTGTGAGACACCACCTGGAACACTGCATCCAGTTCTGGGATTCTCAGCACAAGGAAGATGTGGAGCTGTTAGATCCTCCAGAGGAGGCCACAGAGCTGCTCTGAGGTCTGGAGCCCTCTGCTCTGGAGCCAGGCTGGGAGAGCTGGGGGTGTTCATCCGGGGGAAGGGAAGGCTCCTGGGAGACCTCACTGTGGCCTTTCAGTGCCTAACGGGCTTATAGAAAGGAGGGAGAGCAGTGCTTTATGTAGGCTAAGTGAGTGCTAGGACAAGGGGGAGCTGCTATAACCTAAGAAGAGAGAGATTCAGATTAGCTGTTAGGTAGAAATTCTTTACCAGAGGGCAGGGATGCACTGGAAGAATTTGCCCAGAGAAGCCCTTGTCTACAGAAAAAGCGATCTGCTCAGTTCTGAAGAGCCTGTGATACAACCCCATACAGCACACTGATGTAGGGTACAAGGAGGGTGGCAGTAACTTTTTAATGTAGTGACACCAGATCTCTGAGCACAGAGCTGAGGTTGCAGCCTCTGGTGACCCAAAGAGAGACAGCCTGAGGGAGCAGCTCTGGGCAGGCAGGGAAGCAACAAGGTCAGCTGTGCTCAAGAGCAAGGCCATTGGCACCTACCTGGGCACCAGGGGTTGAAGAGTAACACAAACTGGCCCAGGTATCTGGAGAAGATCTTGTTGCCTGAGGTGACGCGGAGGCTGAGGTTGTACCTGCCAATGACGGCGTTGGCCGGGCTGGAAATGGTGAAGTTCATGGCTGCAGAGTCGCTGGGTCCCTGGGCAGCACTCCAGCCACTGCCCCCCGCCTCAGAGAGGCTGAATGCTGCCCTGGTGCGGTGAGACTCCGACGGGGATGGCCCTGCCAGAGAGAAGGAGTCACTGCTTTCCATCCCACAGGGTGGTTTCAACATTAACCTCACACTTGACATTGAGCGCTTGAAATTGGGGTGCGGGAAGCACTAAAATAAGGCAGAAAAATCACATCTCTAAATAGAATAAGGAGAGAACCACAAGGAGTAAAGATTACAGCTCTCTGAGAACATGGATCAGCTGTGGGAGTGTTACCTATTTCAGTGACAAATCCTAGGCTCTCCCCGTTCTGCCTCGGCCTGTTGAAGTACAGGGTGATGTTGAAGGCTTGTCCTCGCCTCACAGTCAGCTCGGTGTTGGCATACCTGTCAGTGTGGTGGTTGGCTGCGTTCACTGACGGCTGCCAGCTGATGTGTGTTGGGGTCAGGTCTATAAAACACAAGAAAAGTCATGAAGAAGCAACTGGCATGAGGTCATTTGCTGCTTAGTGGCATGATGAGGTTACTAAGAGCAATTACCTTTTGTGGGAGGAAGTACAACTAAAAAGCAGATGCCCCATTAAATTAAGTCTATTGGTCAATAATTTAAATCTTTCCTTGGGTTTTGTTAAAGAGCCCTCATACAGAGCACTTATGTACTTCCTATACAGGGTTGGATGCTCTTTTACCACTGGACTTAAAAGGAAATTAACAGTTTCACAATCAGCACCAAAGACAGTGTCCTGTAGCCCCTCTATGTTTTCAACATACATATTTTTAGGATCACAGGAATGGCAATTAGAACATCTTACTTTTCCTGCTTAGATCCTGATGCCATTTGGCGTAGAGGCAAGGAAAGATGCATAGTGAGAGATCATCTGTCTTATATGGATGAACAAAAGGTATTTGAGGACATGCTGAAACTTTTGACAAATCAATCCATCTGTCTGAGTCTAGCTCTGTTCCCAGTGGCAGCTGGACCACTGGAGTTCCTGTTCTACTAGGCAGTAACTTCATGCCATAGAAGAATTCTTGCAGTGTGCTTGGAGTCCCCTGATACTGTGTCCTCCTGCACATATGCTGTTATTATGGTCTGTGGTTTAAAACCCATAAAGTGGTTCCTGACACCTCAAATGCTAAACTGCCCTGTTGGCAAGCAAATATGATTATGATATCCCTTGCAATATTGTTTTCCCTTCCCTGTTTTCTTGCCATGCTCAAACCTGAGCAGTTATGCCGTCTTTGGGAATGCTGAGAAGCACCTTCTGTGTTTATATCTGCCCTGGGAGACTCTGCAAAATACACCTGGAGCACTGTGTTTCAAGCTTTGACAAATGCTCAGGGCAAGTACCTTGGTGAAGGCTCTTCAAAGTCAGTTTTATCAAGGTCAGTGTCATAAGTGCAGTGAGGCTGAGGGTGGGGGGAGTGGGTCAGGATGGGGACACATGACCACCACCATTTTAAAGGGAAATCAAAAGAAAACAATATTAGCAGCAAAAAGAACAGGATGTAAAGGATGGATTAATGCCCATGCTGTATTATTTTAGGGATCTTCAAACAAGCTTCTATGTCTATCCCACAGAGCTTATCAGTGAAATACTAAGTCAGATCTGAAACAATATATCTGCATATTAAACCACAATTTACATCTAATCCTTGAAGGAGATGTAAAAATAAAACTAATTTTACAAAAAAGTGTTATAATTAAATTCAAGGAAGATTTTTCTTTTCCTGGTTGTTTAAGACCACAAAGAGGTAATGTGAGAAAGTATTGATAGGCTGAAAGGGAGATTTTTAGCATGAATATATATAAAGGAATTTTTAGCATCAATATATAGGACAACAGCAAACTGCACTTATCTGCTGCTCTCCCTGCAAAGCTGATTTGTAAGGTTTTTCCAGCATTAAATGAGAAAGAACCTTGCTTTGCAGTTGCCCAGCTCAATAATCATCTTCATTTTAAACTTGAAAAAGCAGGTATGCTCTCAATTACTGTTTTCCTTTGGTAGGGTTTTAATGTATCTTTAAATTCCCATCTATTGGTTCCATACTCACAGCTTCATTAGAATGGATTACACAAATTTTGTTAATACCAAGAATAACACATCTCTGACAAAGCATTTAAAAAATGGTTCCTTTTCAAGTAATGAAAATTTCTTTTCTCCTCCATGTCCCAATATCCTCTGTTTAACTCAAAAATTATTCTCAAACAACTCTTAATAATAACAACATTAAAACTTTGGAAATGAAGTGCAAGAACAAATTACAATAGAAAATTACCTTCAGATAAGAAATCTGAGCAGATACCTACAGGGCATGAATCCTGAGGAAACAGCCCTGAGTAAATATCTGCTGAAGGGAAGCAAATGACTTGCAGAACTCACCTGCCATTCCCTCAGCTTATTAGAATTGCATACAACTTCTACTTTGTTCTTCAAGGATGTCCAAGTCACATCAATCATAAAAAGAAGAAACCCAGCAATCTTTTTGAGCTGTCAGCTGAAATTTGAGAGAAGGGAGAGGTAGTTAGCAGTTGTTATTAATACCTGTAAAGTTGTCAAACGAATTAACTGGTTCCTATAATATATGTCTGTCTAATGCCAGAGTTCCTACTCAACGTGGGTGTAATTATGGGAGGAGATACCAAAATTATTTACTCAGAGGAAATGCATGCTCTTGAATCCCAAGACAAGAAGAACTTCCTACAAAGATAATAGGTGTGCCATGAATAAGTTATCTTGAAGGATGAGGAAATGGGGAGCGTGGTGGGATGTAAAAGCTTTCTGAAGGAAAAAGGAGCATTTCCTGATGACATAACTTCCAAGCTGGTTAATGTCACTTCTGGGTTTGTCCAATAACTGTGGGTTGGTTTCAGAGGGTTTTTTCTTTGGTCTAATATTATCTCAAATACCTTCTGACAAATAGAATTAAAAGCTCCCACTAGAAACAAGTATCTGTTTACCTGTTAAGTTAGCTCCATATATTAGTATTTCCCAAAAGTTTTATTTCAAAAAGAACTCACAAATTAATAACCTTGAGTACTTTTTGTCAGCAAAAACTTTAAGCCTGTCTATTTTAACAACCATGACTATATTTCTTTTTGGGTTTATGAATATATTTATTTTTGGTGTTGTACCATCACTTTGTAAAAGAGTACAAGTAATAAAATAATGTAGTTTTGAAGAGGATTATCTGCTTAAGATTCTGCAGCCCCACTGATCATGTTTTAGCACTCAGTAAAGACTTTAAAATAAATTAGTCTGAATTTTAAGTTACAGAGAAAGAAAAACCAACTGAAATAACAAAAGTTAAGCTCCAGCAGCTGTTTCTAAGGTTGATTTTCCAAGACAGCCTTCTTTGTACCTTTTTGAGAAACTCTGCTTTCCTATCACAAAGACCAAGAGTACTTACTCATGTGACAGCCATGCTAGCCCTGTCCCAAAGCTTTTCCCACTTGGCAGCAGCACACCTGGCACAGCACATCTCCACTTACATTATAATTCAGTGGTTCCTCCTTCCCTTGGAAGCTTCCAGGATGCTCAGGCTGTCAAGGCTTCTTCCGGGAATCACCTCAAATGGGTTTGATTGCTGTCCAGAGCTACTTCAGTTGGTCTTTTTCTCTTTTCCTTAATTCATATTCCTTGGAAACCATAAGAGCCACAAGCCTCTGATGTTCCCTGGTGCTCACACACAGCCCTAGTGACAAACCGCATCGACCAGTTCTTAAGTTCAGGCTCTCAGTACTTACAGTGATTGCCTCAGATGTTACACATTGCTCCCACTGGCATTTGACTGTTTCCTTTCTTCTTCCTTGCCGCTCATACACGTAATTAAGTCTCAGAACACTTTTTCTGTCTTGGCTGCAACCACCTCCTTTACCTCTGCAAGGCACGCCCACAGTGGTGCTCACCGAGCCACCAGGAGCTCTTCAGACTGGCCCACATCCCAAACTGGCACCTGCCAGTCTCACCTTCACCACAGCAAAGCAGCAGCAGCTGCTGTTGCAATCCCTCTGGAATGCAGCAGTCATGGTTCCTAAGTGACTAATGACTGAACCTTGTCACAGGTGTTTTTCCTAGCTCAATTCCACCCACCTGTCAGCCAAAATGGTTCAAAATACTTTGTTCCTCTTTTCCCCTTGTATCAGAGTCTTGGAATTGCAGTTCAATTTGCTAACTTTCAGAGTAAAACTTTTAGATTTTATTTATCTCCTTTATAATTTTGTCTACTGTTCATATCCTCGGAGCAACTAAATCCACTTACAATTGTCTTGTTAGTACTTTTTGCTGTAAAGAGGAAAGCAATTTAAATTCCACAAAAAAATCCCCAAAAACCCATTGCAGAATCTCCTCCTTAAGACTGTATTGGAGTTGTCTTTTACTCACACTCATTCACTTCATGTGCAGGGATGTTGCTGGGAAGGGTCTGATTTAAAGGCTTCATTTCTGCTTGTGCAAGTCACTTTAGCAAAATCTGGGTGTTTCACACACACAAGAAATGTAAAAAGAGGTCATTTCGTGTATATCTACGTTCTAAACTCAAGGCAGTGCTTGAGCTTGAACTTCTACTGTGGTTTACTGTAGCCCAGAGGCCACCAAGATGGTCAGAGGGATGGGGCTCCTCTCCTGTGAGGAAATCCGAGGGAATTGGGTTTCTTCAGCCTGGAAAAGAGAATTTGGGTGATCTAATGTGGCCTGCCAGTGCCTGAAGGGAGCCTACTAGGAAGATGGAGAGAGACTTGTTACAAGGGTGTGGAGTGACAGGACAAGGGGGAATGGCTTCAAACTGACAGACTAAGTTTAGATTGGATATCAGGAATAAAATCTTCCCTGTGAGGAAGATTTTATTTTTATGCCTTGGCATAGGTTGCCCAGAGGAGCTGTGGCTGCCCCATCCCTGAAGTGTTCAAGGCCAGCTTGAATGGAGCTCTGAGAAACCTGGTCTGGTGAAAACTGTCCCTGCCCACAACAGGGGGATTGGAACCAGGTTATCTTTGGGGCTCCTTCCAACCCAAGCCATTCTATGAACCTGTGATTTGCACAAAGAGAGCTCTTGGCAAGCCTTGAGGAACAGCAGGAGAAAAGAGGAGGAACCACTGTGGGCTCCTTGCACAGCCTCTCTGTAGCTCATCCCATTTATGTCCAGTGTGGTCTCACAGTGACATCCTGTGATGGCAGCAGGAAACCAGGGTGGCTGCAGGTGCCCTGCTACAGCAATTTTGCAGCTACAAGGACAAAAGAACTTTATAACCAGTCTGCTCTTGTGCTCCTGAACAGTGAGAAGCCTTGTGACAGCTCGCAGTGCCCTGTTTAGTGTGGTGGAAGCTGGGGCACAGAGTTAAGATTTTATTGCTTCCTGGCCCAACAGTGCCAGAGCAGCAGCTTGTCTTTCCATCCACTTTACCTACACAGCCATTTTCAGCCAGAGCCTCACTTGCTGTTACACAGCTACTGCCCATAGACCAAGTCACTCTCTGGGCTACACCTACTCCACTGGAACCCATCATTTAGCCTGTACCAGTCTCCCATAAAGGGTTGAAGTTTGACTTACTAAACTCAAATCTATGAGCTGACTTCCTGACACATCCCCTATAGTGAAGAATTCCTAACTCTTCTCAAGTGAAAATACCCTCAGACTTAAGATTACCCTGCCTTTTGTTCGCAAAGAAGACCTTCAGCAAGTGCAAAATATCAACAATCTAAAATACATACAAAATATGTACGCTGAGCTGGGCAATTACCCCCGAGTGTTTGTTGAATGGTTCTTAAATTGGACACCACCCAAATTCCTGTTGAACATTTCCTATGCCTCATTTGGTCACTGTGACTTCCCAAAAAAAAAAAAAAAGGAAACTGTCAGGACAGTTTGTAGCAAAGAAGACAAAACTAAATGACATAAATCGTGTAAGTCATCCTCACTATGTTGTAGTATCACAGTAAGGAGAAACACTTTGGAAGTGTTTGGAAGCCCACTGCATAAGGCTTTCAATAAGTAACAATGAGTTTATGAATATGTGTGCAGAGGCATCTGGAGCCAAGAGGAATTCATTACAAAGAAAGCCAGACATAAGTCAAAGAGTCTCTAAGTAGAAGGTAAAATGTTCTTTTTAATAACATGGATATTCACAACAGTAAATGAACAATCAACCATTCCTCAGTTTATTTAAAATTACAATGTAAAATTGCAATGATATGATATTGGTGACCCTTTATCAGAGGAAGTGAACATTTGTTTTGCTGATTATCTCATTGTTTTCTATACAAGATTTGTTGTCACATTTTGTTCAGTTTATACACACACAGACCACTCCTTGTATATCTTCATGTTAATTAATCACATTTACCATCTTAAAGGTCTTGATATCTGCAAATTTATCACAGGAGAAATTAACAAGTAGATGTTTGGGACCCGCCTCAGAAGGGATAAGTTTAAACTTGGTACTGGATTTCTCACTGGCTTTCAGTGGTGGTATGCTAAAAAAAAAGGAAACAGAGGGAAAATATAAGTTGAAAACAGGCTTATGCATCATGCTTCAGTTTCTTTACTAATCATCTTCCACCTACTTTGAAGTGATAAGAGTAAGAACTCTTATCACTTCAAAGTAAGATGGCCATGAAAAGATCACACATGGCTTGACTATCTGATAAGTATTTAAAGACTCAAATCCATACATTAAAGGCTCTCACAAATTCATTATGCAGTAACCCAGATAAGCCCACAAAGGGGGACATAATAATATAGGAGATCTAAGATTTCATGCAGAACAGAGGGTGTAAAACACATCACTGAATCATTGCAAAATAATAATCAGAGACCATGCAGAATGTTAATACCAGCTCTTGAATTAGAATGGAGTATAGCACCAAGGAAACCTCAGTGTTTACAGAGCAGGAAATTCTGAATGGAAGTTAAAATGTTTTACGCCAGTGTGTTTTGTAACTCTTGGAAACTTGTTAATGTTTTTCCCTTACCCTGACATATTGTCTTGTCTTGCCTGAGGATAAAATTGTGTGGGATAGACAACAGGAGGCTGGTAAATTCCCTCAGGAGAGCTTACAAATGATGGGATGAACCATTCCTAATTGCTCAAGTGCAAATGGCAATGTTAAGTTGCTATGTTTGTTTGTTTGTGTTTGTCTGTGCATTCAGCTAAAGACCATGTTCCCATATCCCAGGTATTTTCCAGAAATAACTTCATTTGTGAGGATATGTTGAAATTTTTGTGCAATTTCTTGTCTGTACAAAATGAGCTTGAAAATTTAATCTTTCTGTTTCATTTATGAAATACTGAAGGGAAAGGGCAGGAAAAGTTACGAAATCACCAAAGCAGATAATAGGAAATTGGGATCTGCAGTAAAAAAAAAAAAAAAAAAAAAAAAAAAAAAAAAAAAAAAAAAAA
>NW_024526155.1:4734581-4772484 GCF_017590135.1 Pyrgilauda ruficollis | reverse complement strand
AAAACATGGGGAGTTAAAAAAAAAAAAAAAAAAAAAAAAAAAAAAAAAAAAAAAAAAAAAAGTATTTTATTCCAGTCTTCTCAATCACTATCTCAACATCATCAAATAGTTTGTTGACACTGTTTATTAATCTCCTAAGATAATTATTTTGTAGAGTTCTGAAAGCAGAACTTGAAAATTAGCATGCCTGTAGCTCTCATTTTGGAAAAAGCTGCTTTCATGGTTTAGTCTGTTCTGCAAAAACTATCCTCCTCCAACTGTGATCTGCTGTGTCTGGAAAAGCTGAGCATGGAGCAGACCTGGCTTTGTGCTTTTCAGAGGTCCCACCCTTTGAGATCACAACCTGTGTCTAAGCAGTGCTAATTTTTGTTCCCAAAGCTGAGACACTGCTGTATCTGCTTTTTACATGTATTTCTGTCTGTTGGATATAAATAAATTTTGTTTACAATGCTGTGCACCCAGATTGGCACCTGCAGTCCATTTAATAAAGTGACAAAAATATCCTGGTTGATATATGTTGTATTTTGGGTAACTGTGGACAGAAATAGCCATGTATCCTATTGTTGGCCTTTGATCACAACAAGAAGGTGCAACCTCTCTGGCCTACAGCAAGACAGACAGCCTCAGCAACATTTACAGCTTGGGTAAGCATGAATTTTTTCTCTGGAAGTGTGTGGTCCTGCTAGATAGGCAGGAAAACAAGTTCTGTCCAATTATGACAGCAATTATTTGACCTCCCAAACCATGGAGCCAAAGCCCAGCCTAGATGAAGAGCTGGTTCATCACTGTGTGCTCATAACCTGTGCCTCCCAGGTTACAGCTAGAAGAAAATGATGTCTCATCCACAGTTCAGTTCCAACTCATCCATGCCCACATTCTTGTTTGATAGCAGGAGATGTTTCTGGTACTCACCGTAGCTCCAGGATCCCTTGGAGCAGGTCACTGCCCTCCACCTGCAGCACGCAGTCCTTCACCTCCTCATCGATAGGATTGGTAAATGCCACCTCCACTAACACCTCTTTATTCACTTTTGCTTCACCAAGCACCTGTGCAAAGAAAATGCTGGTGAGGCCAGGTTCTCAGTGCTCTTTTCTAGCTGAGCCTTTTCAGGCATCAGAAGAGGAGCTATTATGAGAGGCTCTGATGAACCACGGCAGAATTTTTGAATGTGAGCACAGCATTTCTTTCAGGGAAGACAGTGCAACTCACTTTCCCTTTTCTCTGCCACTGCAGTTACAATAAAGGGAATTTACCTGTATGTCAATGGCAGGATTGTCCAGGATGATGTTTCTTTTCACAAGCACTTGAATCCCATCTTCTACATGACATAAAGCTGTGACCTGGATTGTTTTGTCTGTAGTTAACTGCTGCTGGTATTCAGGATACTTTATTTTAATGGGAAATTGTATCTCTAGAAGGGAGAAAAAAAAAAAAAAGGAATTGGTACATGCCTTTATAAGCCCACGGAGCTTCAAGTCTAACATTAGTATTTTCCTTTTATGCTGTGACTAGGACTAGGAGAGTCTTCAGCCATCACTGCCAAAATTAGTTAATTAATGCAAATCTATGAGTTTCCTTTAGATAGATAGTGATTTCTTTAATGTTATCCCTTTTCCATTCACTACTACTGTATTGCCTGGCTTCTTTTCCCCCCTATTGCTCTGAAAGATGCAACAGCTGGAGTTTAAGGAGTTTACTCGTGCCTTTCCAGAAGTGAAATTACATATTAAAGAAATGAATTATTATTTCTGCTTCTTGCAAATGACTTGAAGCCTAAGATTAGTACAAGACAGTATCAGTTGTGATTCAATGACCTTTCACTTCATGTTGGAGATGCTGACATATCTCTTATCCCAGGCTCCTAATGGTAACATTTTCCAAAATGTGAAAAGCACTTGGGGAGATGATAGTGTGAAACATGCCTTGTTAATTTATGTGTAATGTAATATTTTTCTCAGCCTTTTCTACTCAGGGATTTAGGATTGCAGTTTGTTAGAGCTTTTTCCCCCAAGCTGAGCAGCCTCCATTGCCCTTTTACAGATAAAACCATTATGATTAAAAGGGATTTGAAAAATTACCTTCCTTTGGGGCCAGAGTGACAGATATGGAGTCCTTCCAGATCTGATTAACTCGTCTTCTGGTATACAGAGTACTCCATGCAGTCATATTTACATTTACAGTCTTAGCATCAGACTGCAAATTTTCAAGAACCAGAAGTAGGTTGAGGTCTTTGCCAACTTCTAAAGAGCCAGCCACCTTGAATTTTCCTGAGATGTCAGGCTTCTGTTCAACTTCCTCCTGTTTTGGTGCTGTAGGATCAAATTTATCCTCAAGTCCTAGCTTCTTACGGGCTTTTTTAAAAATTTCTCTTTCTTTTGCAGAGCCTGTCAGGGAGAACCATGAAAATTATCCTCAACAGTTAACATGCATCTCTTATTTTACATGGCTGCTAGAGAGAAGCTAGCCAGGACATAGTGTCTGTGCTTAGAGATAAACAAACCCTCTGTTTTCCACAGCCATACCTCATTTTCTGCATCTGCAGTCAGTAACATCATTCTCCTTCTAATAACATTTTTTAAAATATAAAGTCTTAAGTCTAAAGTTTCTCTTTTCCCATTTCTATCCCTTTTTATGGTGATAACATTTAGAAATGTGAATTCTTATTTGGTAGCACAGAGAAAGGCCCAAATGTTGGGGAAGGCTGATGTTGGCACTCTGGGGTGGGTTGAGTCTGGCTGGCAACAAACAATCCACCCAGCCCCTCACTCCCCTTTTCCATAGGAGGGGAGAAGCCTTGTGGATTGAGGTAATGACAGTTTAACAAAAGCAGAAGCTGCTCATGAGCAAAGGAAAAAAAGAAACATAACATGGGGATGATCAGACCTGAAGGCCTGAGAAGGTGCTGTGCTCTTGAACCCTTTGAAAGAGTTGCTTTTCCTGGGCCTAAGTGCTGATTTAGCTCAGGTTTCTGCAACAGACCTTTTATGCTACAGACAAATATTTGGGCTGTAGTACAATTCTCACTGAGCAGAGGCAGACAGTGCATGTCAGCAATAGGCAGATGGAACAGTGAACACTTTATCTAATTAACTATTTAACTATCTATTTATCTATTTAACACTTTATGGGACAGTGAATCACTTTGGAGATACTTGGACTTGACTTATTTAGGTCCCAAAAAGCAGCTCCATATCAGAAAGGGCAAGGCAGTTGTTTATTTTTTTCACTCAGTACCTTTTCTACCCTTTTGTGTAGGAATTGAATAAATCAAGTATAAATTCTGCTCCTACTTTATAAATACATTAAGAGACTCCTAACTGAAAAGTTATATATTTTTGGGAATGAAGCAGCTACGTGATCAGAAGAACCAGTGGTTTTACTTACCTTCTTCATATTTATAATCCCTGGTGACATCTACACGAGCATCTCTACCAACTGCCTTTGTACTGATGGAGGCACCAATTTCTGTAGACTTAGAGAATATCAAAGTTTTCTTTCCAGTTGCAGAGTCATAATTCCAGTACATACAGTCAGCATTCACTTCTGCAAACACAAATGGGCCGTCGTAGTCCAGTTCTACTTCTCCTTCTTTGATGGCGTGCCGTGAGGCAGGACCACACTGATAAATTCCTACAGCATCAAGGAAAAGGAATTTAGGCATAATCTTTGAAAATAAGCAGATTATTAGACAGATATTTATCACTGACTCCTCAACTGCCCTGTGCTGCTGTCCCTTTCAAGCCCTTTCATTCACATAAAACCTCATACAAGGTCACCCTCAATGTATCTTGTGTTTATTCTGAAAGTACACTTGATTTATTTTATATTTTCCCTTAATTTTTAATAGCATTTGATACCTGCATTGGAAATATAGGAATTGCTGTAAAAACTGCTCCTGGAATTATAGTTTCTTTCCTGGCATCCACAGATGATCTGAAGCTTTTCTGATGCAACCAATGAAGTATTTTCTTCTGCAGCTATTTCTGAACAGGCTGACAAATTGCATTTTACAATGCTTTTACTTTTCTTCCTTCTCTCTAAAAGTGACTGATTTTATAAATTTTCAGCATTACTACTGAAATAAAATTTGTGTACCTCCACTTTCTTCTTGGGGAGTTGCATCCAGAACTTGCCATCCGCTGTATGAGGGGCCCAAGTCGTTGCGTGTAAACCAGCTTTCATTCCAGACATGGAAATTCCTGTGTGCAAGAATGAACTAAGTAAGCTACTAATATGTATTTATGGATTCCTGTCCACCTCCTTTAATCAGCCATCTTAGTTACGTGGATTAAATGCCTTTATTTGCACAGTTCTTATCTGAGACTCACCACTTTTACCCTGACCCTCACTACATTAACTAGAAAGACGCTGAAAATTGCATTGTAGAAAAAACCATAAATGTTCAAGGGCAGAAAACAAATTTGTGAAATTATACCGAATGCCTTAAGCCTATTCTTCTCCAAAACCTTTAAGCCCATGCACTTCCTTAGTTTTAGCTTTAGGTAGAATGCTACAGTTCTACACGTCACATGTAGATAGAAAGGGTCCAGAACAAGAAGGGGAGTAAACAAGACAGAAACTGAGGGGCTACTTCTGCTCTTGGCTGAATGCAAGCTTGTTTGAACTGCATTTGATGCTTAACAGAGGTAGTAGTTAAATTACTTTCAGTGCAAATGATGCCACTGCAAGGCAGCCGGTTCTGTTGAACTTCTACAGTTTAACGTGAAGTGGTTCTGAAGAATAGTTTCAAACTAGGTTAAGTTGCCACTGTTTGATACTTGTAGTGCAATATTGCAAATTTTCAGCCATCTGTGGCATCATAACTGTAATTTTGCCTGCCCTTGCTTCAATTGGCTGTTGTAATTAGTGTCACAGTTCTTTGTTTAACTGAGAAAGAGTGAAAACACCAAGTCTTGTAGCATTATTCTGTGGTATTTTTTATTGATCCACTCTGTGTGTGTAGTAGTTTTTAAGGCAATTCTTAAGATAAAGTATTTGTCATTAGAATCTATGCTCTGGAGACACTGTAGACATTGATAAGCTCTACTATTAAATATTGAGGCTTACCACACGCTGTCAGTTCCCCTCTCCAAATGATTTCCATCTGCATCATAAAACTCATCCACACGCAGATTTCCATCTGCATCATGGGCAGAACTGAAGTTTGTAATTGTACGAGTGGGAATCCCCAGACATCTAAGCACTAAAGAGTGAAGAGAAAGCCACAGTCAGAAAGCAATATTTCTGCAGGTTTCATATAGCATGGTAATGTCTTCAAAGGCTTCCATATAGGAAGTAATATTAGTGCTTCTTTTAATGGAATCTGTGCAATGTCACTCATGTGTGTGACATAAAACATACCTGTAGTCAGTACTGCTGCAAAAACCCAACATTGTCCATATTTAACAGGTTTGAATCCTGATTTCTTCCAGCTTTGCAGGATTTCACCACTTCCTGTCCAGCTGCTGGGATTTTTACCACCCTCGTATTTTCCACTCCAGTTTCCTAGCACCACCCCTTGGTCATCATTGGCGTTGACCTGAGAAGATATTCACTAAATTTATGATGAGGTAAATTAAGAGTTTACAACCTGTCTGAAAGACCTAGGAGTTACAGCAAATGCCATATTGAATTTGAGCCAACACTGCTCTCTCATCAAAAAGGGAAAGCTCACAGTAGGATCCTCTGGGGAAAGTGTGACCAGGAGGTTGAGGGAGGCTGTTAACCCCCTTTAGTTATCCCTAGCAATGCTGCCCCAGGAGTCCTGTCTCTTGTTTTGGGTCTCTCAGTCCAAAGGGATGTTGAGACACTGAAGAGGAGCCAGGAGGGAGGGCTGCAAGATGGTCAGGGGTCCTGCAGCACACAATCTCCAGGGAGAAGTTGAGGGCACTGTCCTAGTTCTGTCTGGTTAAGGAGGGTGGGGATGGTGTAAAACCAGCTTACAACCACTTGAATGTGTGTTCTAACCAACCTTCCTCTTTTATATACCAAGAGGCAACAGCAGAAAGCTGTAGCTTGGGAAAATCATATTTGATATAAGAGACAAATTCCTCATTAGGAGGGTAGGGCAGCTCTGGACTGGTCACCCACAGAGGCCACAAACCCTCCTTACCTGGAGAGTTTCAAACCAGCCTGGCAAATCCATGGCTGAGCTGATCTAGTACCCAGTAGCTCCGCTTCAAATGGATGGCTGAACTAAAGACCTGCAATGAACTGATCCCTCAGCCACCCCTGTCTTATATTTTCAGTGTGACTACTGGATGTCAAAGTGACAAGTATCAGAAGCATCCCAGAGGGGATAAACCTGGCGGGCTCAGATCAGGTGACCATACTTCACCATACTTCACCACACAGACAGTGGCCTAAAATTCTCTATGAAGTGGCTTCATATTTACTTTCCCTGAGTACTTTTAAAGGACTCTTGCAGTTAGTGAAGCTGTTGCTTACCATGGCACTGAGAACACGGCCCAGGTACCTGGGGTCGTGTCGGTGAGACACGTCAGTGACAGGATCCTGACGGTAGTACAGGCTTCGATCCATTATGGACAGGCAAATATTGAGGATGTCTCCTTGAAACTGTGGCACAGAAAGAAGTCAGTGTTTTGAAAACACAGATTACTAAAAATCAGGATGCAGACAGCCATATTAGTGTTGAATGGGGTTTTTAAATCACTGATTGAAGTGCTGCAGAGCTCAGCCAGGCATTACCTTGTAAAAATGTGGCCACAACAAACTCTGAATACCAAGCTCACAGAGCTTTTAAAAACTTGGGAATCTGTGGACTTGAGGCCTCTCAGCATTGCTACAGTACTTTACTAAGTTAAGGCTATGTAGTCTTAGTAAAGATATTAATTAATATTATTTCTACTGGCTGCTCTTCCAAGGCAGAACAGGGAATAGTAAATTACAAATCCTCACATTGATCAGTGAAACAGAGCTTGGCACAAGTGCTGATTGCAACACCAGAGTCCTGCTCTTCAGAGATGTATGCAATGAACTGGAAAAAGCAAATGACCCAGTTCACAGAAAACCAATGTCTGGTGTTTCAGTGCTACATTTACCTGGCCAAAGTTCCATCCAAAGCTGCTGATATGATTTTTATTGCCTGCAAAAATGATGCCAAACTCTTCTAGCACATATTCCTCACACTCAGCCTTGTTAGGCATGAACACATCATCACCTGAAAAACCAAAACAGAGAGATGTACAAATACAACAGGCAAAATAAAACAAAACCTCAGGAGTCTTGCTGTATAAGGCAAGATCTCTCTTGATCTATAAGGCTGCTTGCAGATATCCACCCTTTGATGTTCTTGGTGCTATAAACAGATTGTGAAACTCAGGATCTACAATTAGAGAAAGGGGTGGGAGGTGTCTGAGTGAAGATGGAGGTGTGACACTGCCAAATCTGTGAGAAAATGGTAAATATGACTCTTTTATTGGTTCTACAGAGGCCAGACACACTCTTCTAAACTTGTGCAGAAGTAGGGAAGCTCTGTCAAAAGCAGAACCTTATCTTTTAGAGCAATGAGCTCTCCAATATATACATGCTACAGGGCTGATTCTGTGTACCAGAAGACCCTAAGAAACTGTTTGACTCTTCTTTTTGGTCACTGATCCATTCTGTTGTCAATTTTTAGCTGCTATATTAAAGTGTAGATCAAATGGAAAAGCTGCAAATATTAATGAAGCTAAAAGCAACATAGCTGTTTAGAGGAAATTCAACATATTCATACCTGAAGACCAAGGGTTAAAAAGCAAAACAAAAGTGCCAAGACTTTGTGGAGAGGAGCTGCCACTTTGAACACTCAGCCTGTAACGTCCAATGACAGCATTGTGTGGGCTGGAAATGGAGATGCTCACAGAGTTGGAGCTGCTGGACTGCAGAACTGCACTCCAGCCCTCCTTGCTCGCTGTGCTGGAGATATCAAACGTGGCCAGGGTCTTGGTCGTCTTTGAGGGTTTTGGACCTTTCAAGAAAAACAAATAATTATTTCTTTTTCCATGCCATGCTGAAATAGAGATTTGGTCATCAACGAACTCAGCAGGGATGTAACCCTCCCAACCCTCCCCTCAGGTGAATTTGTGCCATATATTGGCAACTGAAGGAAGCTGTGGCTGCTGGCTGGGGCAGGAGCAATACAACAAACACCTCACACTGTGAGGCTGTGTGAATGAGCACATTGGCTCTGAGGTATTCTCTTGCTGCTCTGTAGTGCAGATTGGGCCAGAAGAATGTCCTGAGGCAGCATTACTCTCCCTGTGAAAGAAGCTGGGGGCCATACCTGTTTCTGCAACAAATATTAAGTTTTGCTCAGGCCGTTCTGTTCCATTGAAGGTGAGAGTGAAAGCCTGTCCTCTCCTCACAATCAGTTCTTCGCTGGAAAATTTACTTGTGTGGTGTTCTCTTGCATTTTCTTTCAGGTGCCAGTCTGTACTTGGCTGCGTTGCAGCTATGAAAAAATGAGATGAGCAAAAAAGCTTGAGGGTACATCCAAAGAGGAAGGAGCAGAAACACTCTGAAGAATTGCTTAATACTTTTTACAGGTAACTGGTATCCATGTGAGGCTTCCACCAAAATTAGAAATAATTTATATGAGAGCATTTTTTTTAAGAGACTCCATCTTGCATAGGCTGTTAGAGGTTATTTGCATAATTAAATATAGAAGCAGTAGTATACAGGGTACTAAAGATATACCCTGTACTAAATTAAAATCAGAAAGGCATGCAAGAGGGGAGAAACCTGAGAGAATTGAATATTTATGAGTTACTTAGATAAAAATCTGTCTGAACTCTATTAATTCTTCCATTTTGAGATGGTGTCACCCTAAGAGAGGCACAGCCTTGCTGCCTCTGAATGAGAAATAAAGCAACCTGACTGAGCTGAGAAACCCTGTGAATTTGAAGCCATGACGTGGTCTCTAGCCCCATTCTGTGTCACACAGCTGCCACTGTTGGAAGCACCTAACAGGAACATGTTGATGGCCACTGGGCTGTCATTTGGCAGTGGGAGAGATGGCAGAATTGGAGAGAGAGCACTCCTAAAATATGCTTTGGAATGCTCTTGCATGAGAACTGTGGCTTCAGTCAGAGGCCAGAGAATAAAGACCCAAGACTGGCTTGGATCTGAGATCATCGGTGCCTGTGGAGGGATTCCTAGTAGGGGATGGCTTGATGGTGTAAATGAAGTGCAGAAGTACAGAATGAAAAGATTTTTTCTTCACCTGTGAAGAGGGAGATAGGAAAGAGTAAGAGTGTGGTGCTTAGGAGTGGAAAATTTTTACCCTGTGCCATTATTGAGTAAAAAAATCATCATCCTACATTCAACCAGATTTCTTAATGTAAAGATTTTTTTACAGCGTGATCTTAAATTTATCAAGTCCATACGAGCCTGGAAATAACTACATTGGTAGTTTTAGCAATGCAGTCACTGTCCAAATGTGGGTTTTTTACAGTATTGAGGCGAGAAACACGGATGATTTTTTGAGAAACATACCTATTAAAAAAAATCCTCAGAAACTTAGCAATGAAGCACATCTATTGTACAATGAGCTGAGGGCTCAGGGAGTTTTGCCTTTAGAAAAGCAGGAGTTGGAAAAGCAACACGAGACCCTTTATAATCATTATTAAACTGGTCTGTTTGCATATCTATAAATATTAGCATGTGAGAAAAAAAACCCACCACAGCAACAAAGAATCTTCCAAAAAATCTCCCAAGCCCCCCAATTTTTTGTATCCTCTCTGCCTTAGCCTCACGTTTCAGTCTTTTCTGCTCAGTGTAGCCTTCCTCAGCCTTTGCAATTATACATTCCCAAAGTTCTGCTTTGCTTCTTTCTCTTATGTCAGATCTGGCAGTCTGTCATTTGCACTTTTTTGAAAACTCCAAATAGCTGCAGGTTTTCCCTTCCTATTTGCAAAATACAGCATTTTTCTGTCAGTTAAATACCTGTGCTGCCAAATCTCATTCTGACAAGCTTGCTTTTCCCATGCACACAATAAAGGAAAAAATGCAATTCCTGTGAAAATTGAGTCCTTCTGACTCTCAATGGAAGAATTTTCTCTTACTTTTTTTTCTCTTGGATCAAAACTCCTTAGAGAAGTAGTGACCTCTCAGTGTCCATGACAGAGCTGCACATGAAGGATGGATGTAAGAAGGTAACAAAGAGCATCCCAGGATGGGCTTTCCCCTTGCTCACCTTGGCCCATATCTGATCAGTGTGTCCTCTGAAGCTTCCTCTGAAAGGCCTCCTGCACTTCTGCTGGCTCAAGGAATTACTTCCTTTTGTGCCTTTCACTTCTTTAAACTCTGTTTGCAATATTTCCTCTGGGGTGGAGCTCGAGTAGCTGTCTTTGCCCCCAGCCTTGATCTGACCAGTGGGGCTTGAGGATTCATTTTTCATTCATTTTTTTCCTCTCTCAGTCCTCACATCCTCATCTTGTTTCCTTGCAACCTAACATCTGAAGCTTGGACAATATTTATTTCTAACAGTCTGGGCACTTGTTAAGAGTTTCTTTATATATTTAAAATTATAAGAACTTCAGCATTTAGCTGCTTTTCTTTCTGTTGTACTGCTAAAGTTCTAGGAACAGCATAACTCCTTCTTGCAAAACACTATTTTTAATTTTAAATACCCCATGAGCAATACTTACAGGGACTTTTTCTTCAAATTAATTCCCTAAATTGGTTGTTTTGGAGATGCTTTTTTCCCTTCCCTGCATTGTAATAATTGCAAAACAATGACCAAGCTATTGTCTCTGCCCCAGATCCAATCAGGGCCAAATTTAAAAGAACCAATTTTTCATTTATCACATAATTTCTGTTTAACCCTGTTCAATAGACAAGCACTCCATGCCATATTTGCATGACGCACTACAGTGACAAACAGGTAAAGTATATTTGTGACTTGTGATAAAATATCTATCATTGCTTTCAGCTGGTGCTCTACTATTTTTCATAATACATCTCTGACCATGCTACTGGCAAAACCAATTTATGCCCAAAAATCTTCCACTTAACTTCAAGGAGAGTAAATTTTGCTTATGCTTTGCAGGTTCCACTTTGTGTTAAGAAAGAGTAGACTAATTCTGATACTTTTATGAAACAACCTGTAAAATTTGATGAACTCAATGCACATCTTACAGATGCCTCTCAGTGACGCCATCATGCTGGACTGGGCACAGCTGTACACATTCCCAAATTCATCATTTTAGTTGGCTGGGCTCAGTATTCAGTAGCCAAATTGTCCTGTTTTCTGGTTTGGATCATGTTTGGAATATCCAGAATTGGAGCTTGCTCAACCCATTTCATATACAGACATGTTTTATTCATGTTTCTTATAAATGGTGTTGTTAGAACAAACAGTTTTTAACTGGCTGTAATTCAGACTGCTACTTTGACTCTCTGTTCACTAATTATATTAATCTTAACAGGGACCATAGTTTTATAACTTGCAAAGCCTAACTGTGATTTTAAAGTGGTAAGATTAATCCTTAAATTTAAAATGTTTTAGAATTTGATTAGAGTTTTTTGATGTTAAGACATACTTTCCTATGCATACTTTTAAATACTGTTAAATGTCACACAAACAATTTTCAGAATAAATTTAAGTTTTCAGCCTATCCTTGGATACACAGCAATTTTTCTTTGACAGGAAGGTTAGTTACTGTTGAAAGAGAAAGAACAGCAGTCCATTTATGCTGGCAGACAGTATGTCAGGAAGAACAAGTTGTGGCTGTTGTGTCAGCTTCTGGTGTTTATTCCCAGCTCTGCCTAAGTTGCCTTGCAGGCCTCTGGTGTGCTTTGTTTGTAAAACAGATGAATGATACATACTGGACCTTTGGATTAAAGATTATGGACAAAGGTTGAGAATGAGGGCAAAATTAATGAGAAATATTAACACTAGTCAGAACATGCAGTCCGTCCAGCACAATGCATCTGACCCAAGCAGTGTTGGCAGAGCTTGAATGGTGGCTGTAAATGTAGGGACTGCACAGGCAGGAGCTTGAAACTCTGTGGATAGCAAGAGAAGACTCTCTTGGACCTCAGGAAACTGAAGCTATAAACCACATTAGTATATTGTTTCATGTACACAGAAGGAGGTGTATCAGAATCATCTTTTGCAGACTGGTCCAGTCGTATCATTCATAACATCCTTTTCCTGTAATACCCAGATTTTTTCCCTCACCTCAGTAACTGTTAAAGCAATGAATATATGGGACTAAGAGTGTCAGCAGTGAACAGTGAAGGACATATTTGTTAACAGGCAAATTCCCCTCAGTAAATCCTTTCTCTTCTTCTTTCCAATGTTTTCTTTCACACCAACTCTGTGAATCCTCAGCGATACTTGAATTTTATGAAATGTCACCTATTACTAATTGTGCTTTTGTTCAGGATGGGAAATTAGTACCTATAATAGTCTGTCTGCTCCTATCTTCTCTCTGAGCACAGCTCTTCTTTAACATATCCCTAAAGCACCATGCTGCAACCACATGGCCATGACTCACTGGGACCGCCTCAGTGGACTTGATGATCTTACAGGTCTTTCTCAACCTAAATTAATCTGATTCTCTGATTCAGTACCCTGAGAAGTCTGGGCTATTCTATCTCTTATCACATCCCGGGTTTGAATAATTAAGCACGAAATTCCATCAGCAACCCCCACTTCTGCTATCCTAGATACAGGAATTCAAGTGGTTTTCTACAGCTGTGCTTTTTTTGTGACCCACACTAGGGAGAGACCTGGGACACTGGTGTGGGCTGACTCACAGCAGCACTTTTCAGGACTAGAACCACCTGACAGAGAATGGTCAGAGCCATATGGAAAAATATTTGGACAAGATCTCTTCCGAGCCTTACATATTGTCCAAGACACTTCTCATTTTCTGTCTCTGTCTTCCACTCACACGCCTGAATAGCAGGGGCATTTGGAATGGAAGCCTGAAGCTTTCCTGAAGTTCCTGACTGTTCCTGAAGTTTGCCAACAGCCTTTCTTCCTTTGAAGACAGCAGAACTTGGCTCAATCCCCTTCTATGCTGTCTGTGTAAGAAGGGTGTCCTGTTAGCTGGGCTCAGATCTCCTCTTGAGATCTCAGCTCGTTCCAGATGAGATGGCTTGTTCAGAAGGGAGGCTGGCAGTGACATAACAGTGACATGCACTGATATGTGATCTTCAAAAACCCCCAAGGGAGCAGGACACAGGAACAAGCCAAACTGGCAGTGCACAGACTGGGATGAACCTCTGCTGGGCTCTCCTGACAGCTCCCACATCGTCACACAGCACCTATTATCTACAGCCTATGATATTTAAATGTATTCCCCTACCTCTCCCACTTATGCACGTATGTCTTCCATTGGAATAGAATAAAGGCATTATTTGGAATTATTTTAACTTCCAGCTACTGCTGCACACTCATCATCCAAGAGCAGCCCAGTGCAGGGTCCCATCACTGCCCTGCTCTGCTGCTCTCTGAGGATCCAGGGTGCTGTTCCACTCTGCGGGCAGGCGCTCCCAGTGCTAACGCACAAACAAGATGCTTGCAGGTGTAACTCACGCCTTAATTGTAATGACACTGAAGCTTAAAAGTGACAGAAAGAAGCTGAGATAATTATTTTCAGTGTGAGACTATGAAGCAAGTTGTTAAACCCTTAGTAGCAATAGTGGTGCTGCAGACTATCAAAACCCTTTAAAAATCAGGCAAACTTATAGGAACGTTTTAGGTGTTTTTATCTTTTCTTTATGCAACACCTTCTGGATTCTGTCAAAGCAGGTCCATTAGAGACTAGCCCACAAATGCATAAAGATTTTCTGGGGAAAAAGGTGTGTCTGTCAGCAGGATGTGTGTCAGGGGATGGGAGGAGTAGGGAGAGAGGAAGAGAAGGAGTGAAAACAGCTCGGTGTGCACACACCTGCACACAAATCCTCAGTTTTTTACATAGAAAATTGTCCATGATACCATGAGGAGCATCTTTGTGCAGTTCTGATATCTCCAGCTGAACCTGGGCTTGGGTACTTCTTGGATCCTGGGTATTTCACAAGCAAATGCTGATCATGATCAGCAAATACCTGTTTGTTTGTTAAATGCTGCATTAAATGCTTCTTGAGTTTCACGCAACAAGAAAATTGTCGTTGAGAAGTTTAGAGTGCTGTCTGAAATTTCAAGAGGAAGTTTTGAGAGAGAGCCCTGCTAAAATGTTCTAGTTATTGGCAAATCATTGCTTAAAAGGAAGTGTTACAATGCAGAAAGAATTGGTTTGTGGGTTTTCCCCCCATTGCTGTACCTGAAGGTTTTAACTGATCACCTTACTGTATAGTTCTTTTGTTAAAAATAAGGATTTTTCTACTCAGCCCAATATTTCAGCTTCACCTATTAAATTGTGTTTTGCCATTTATTTAAGCTCTGCTTAGAGGAGGAGATTTATGAAGGAATCTACAGCCCTATGCTGATTGCATGGACCCAATTCTCTCCTAGCCTCAGTTCTGCTGTTAAACAAGTAAACATATAGATGGTATCACACATAGCAGCTGCACTGAGATAGTCATTAATTAACCACCATCAGGCCAGGCAAACAGCAGATGCTGTGAGGGATGCTGGCAAAAGGTCAAAACAGTAACAGGAATTATTTCAAATAATAGATATATGGACAAACACTTGTGTTCTAAGAGGTTGTGCAATCACTTCTAGAACTGTGAGAAGGGGGTAACTGTGACTCTCTTAAACTGCATGAAGGGAAAACAACGCATGTAATTTCTGTACTTGAGCCCTTGATCTGTGGATGGTTGTTTTTTATTAATTTCCTGAGCTTTTCAAGCCTAAGTCACATAAAGCCAGCACAGCATGTGCTCTGCCTAGGATTGGTAAAGGAGCATCATCTTAAACTCAAGACTCATTTTATGTATTTATGAAGGGGACCTAGAAGAAAGTTGGGAACAAATGTTTAGCAAGTCCTGTAGAAATACAACATGGGGTCATGGTTTTAAACTGAAGGACTCAGGTTAGATAAAAGAAAAGGTTTTACCACAGAGGGTGGCGAGGCACTGGCACAGGTTGCCGAGGGGGGTGCAGATGCCCCATTCATGGAAAAATGCAAGGTCAGGATGGAGGGGCCCTGAGCAACCTGATCTGGTTGCAGATGTCCCTGCTCGTGGCAGGGGAGCTGGAGCAGATTGCCTTTAACGATCCCTTCCAACTCACACTATTCTGTGATTCCATACATTTCTATACAGGTGCCAGCAAGTCAGGCCTAAGTGAGTACATGGCCAGTCTTACTAAAAGGTATTGATTTCATTTCCTTCCTCCTAAGACTTCACTGCTGGACTTCTGCTAGCTTTGTTTGCATTTGAAAGTGCCTTTGCCTTTCACACTAATCAAAAAAAATAGTTAAAATGGCATTGCTGGCTCTGGATCTGCAGGAAGAAGTTTAGTCTGTAGTGTATCCTTTCCATAAGAATTTCCATCAACACAAGATTCATTCATATGCAATCTACTCTTTGATTCATTAAATTTCATACTAAAATAAAGTTTGCACTTTGCCATAACTTCTTCTTTGTAATAACAATTGCTCTATTTGCAATTTTTTAATATTTTTAATATTTAACTTCAGTATAGCAATGGATGGAATATCTTCTTGTGCTTGTTTGTGTCTTTTGTAAAATTCAAGAAAGAAAAACACTGAAACAACATATGCATAATTCTCAAAATGTTTTGTACTTCAAAAGTTCAGAGCCCTTTACAAAACAGCCCCACAGAGAAAGCTAACACATGGTACATTATTCACTTTCCAATTCCATATGAACAAAGAGACTTTTTTTTTTAAAACTTACCAGCCATGCTCCTTTGCTCCTCTTTGCCTTGGACTTTGTATTGCTGTGAGCAACTGCAGACCTATATGATAAGACTTCAAGCTCTGGCTGTGTTGCAGCATTTATAGGGAAAACTTTAGGCCTGTCCTTATGTTCAAACCAATTATAATTCACATTAGGTGAGTGAGGCAGGTAAGTCATACCAGTGGTCATGTAAACTTCCTAGTAACCCTATATTAGCTCATGGGTTATAAGACATTGGACTTGTGCAATTCAGGCCATTTATCCAGAAGGTTGATGAGATGCTTAGAAAAGCAGAGCATTTAATTGCATACCTGGAATCCAGAATTTCACATGCAATGATGCATCACTCAGTAAGGGATGTTTTTTGAGTCAGTATAAATTAATATCTCTTCCCAGTATGATCCAAAGTTGAGTATTCATGCAATAAAAGTATACATTCATAATCAAGTTCATATGGTCCCCTCCCTATGAGTGTACTCATAAGTCTGGAAAAAAACCCCAGAAGTTTTCATTTGCCTCATTGGTCCCTTTTTGGGGATCACCACAGTAATACTTTTGTGTCAGCCCCTCCTTAGAGTCTCTGTGAATTATACTAATGGTATGAATGCTGCAAATGTAGTGTAAGCTAGTAGTAACTTGACAAACCACTGAGCATGGAATGGCTTTGATGAGTGGATCCTGAGCAGTAACTCTCCCTTCATGGAGAGAAACTTCATGCCCATAAAATAAAACACTCATTTTGGAGCAAGTACAAATTATGACTTCAATTTGTGTTTCGATGGTGGTTACTCATCTAGTTTCAGACTCTAGAGAGAGAACAATAAATGTTAAAATATTGGCACATACAGGAAATTCTATAGGTAAAAGAAAATGAGTTTGTCAGAATGGCCTCATAACATTTCTTTTCGTTTCAGGCTAATCCTTCATTTTCCATATCAGTGCTAGCAAATTGATCACAGATGTCTCTTCTCTCTTCTGCCCTGCACATACAGGAACTTCTGTTTCCTTACACTTACACAGACTTGAACAAGGTATTTTGTCTCTTCATTATTACTTCATCTCACTTATCTACAATGATGAGAAGAGACTGAAGCAATCTCAGGAATGTTAGTGCTTACCTTGAAGAACTTGAAGGGTGGAAATTTCATAAGATCAGAAAGGGGCAAGCACAGTATCTATGTATAAAATGGGGCAAGAGGCATGAAAAAGAGCTGAGAAATTTCAGCTGTGTGTAATTACAGCTGACATCAACTAGCTTGATTCAAATTCCTGGAAAACACTGAAAGAGATGAACTTCTTAGCATCTAGATGAATAACAGCCAGCTAAGACATGCCAAGAAGTCAGCTGTGCCCATCAGAGGAGAAGAAAGAAGTGTCATCTATCACCACATGCTGACTTGGATTTGCAACAAAATCCCACAGGGTATTTTCATAAGTACACTTTGGAAACACTGATTACACAAGATTTCTATTAGTTAACTGCATAACTTGTTGTTAAAAAAACAAATGCTGCATTGCTTCAGTGGATCACCATCAAACTGGAAGGGCATAGTGGCTGAAGTGCCATTAAATGCTGCCTTGGAGCATTGACATTTTAAATATGCTCTTTTCTGTTGTTAATGTTGTTCAGCTGAAGCATTATGCTAGCCCAGGGCTAATCTCAGCCTGATAATGTCAAGACTACAGAGAATGGAGAGCTTAAAAAAAGAGAAGGATCAAGCTGAATCAGTGTAAAACAGAGAGAACTGCAGAGACATTATGATTTTTGAAAAAGATGAAAAGTGGTTGTAGAAAGAGGAGGCCAACTGAGGAGTAATGGTCTTAAAAAGTTCAGTCTTTGACTGAAGACACTGAAGTGAAACATAAAAATGTTGGCAGTGAAGAAAAGTGTTCAGCTAGACCCTCTGGGTAGCTTGTCAAAATGTTAATTTTTTTCCCCCCATGGAGATTAAGAACAGTCTGAATGGATATTTGGCAGGGATAACACACCAGTGTGGTTGAGCTGCCCTTGGGGCATTGATTTGGATGTCAAAGCTGTGACAGTGACACGTTCCCCACCATTGCTCATTGATGCAGCTGATGCTGAGCCCCATGGGGCAGGGAGCACCTGAGCAGGGCAGTGAAGCATTCTGCACCCAGGGCTGCTGCAGCCTCACCTGCCCTGCTCCTGCTCTGCTGCTCGGGCTGAGCTGCCCACAGTGAATGCGCTTCACATCGTGTCCTGTGGTGAAGGGTCACCAATTTCCCAACTACTGTGACACACAAGCCTGCAGACTGTGTGTCACATTCACCTCAAGAACTGCTCAGTTCAAAGGAGTGATAAAATATTTTGCATAGAAAGAGGGAGGTTAGCACTGTGCCTGTCCAGTATTGCATCTGCCAGTGCAAGCCAGCTCACAAGCATCACCTGGAAGCCCCACAGCAATGTAACAGATAATTCTTCACAAGATAATTCTTTCTCCATTATCTTGTGAAGGAAAAGTTTGTCCCACCTTCAGTAATTTGGTCACTTGTTCCCAAAAGAGGGAAGTACAGAACTGACCTGAAAATAGCCACATCTTTTTTTTGTGTGTGTGTGTCTGTGTGTGTGCAGAGAAAAGCCACCTCCTTTTTAGAATCCATTGGAGTTCATTGGTTTTTCATACCTTAGAGCAATGTGTTTCACATGCTAATTATGAGTTGTGTAAATAATGTTCTAAACATTCCCTTTCTTCATTTAAGATCCACTGGTTTTTACATTGTCAGGATTAAAAGGTACCCAAGGCTTAGCTTCGCTTTATTGTTCAGTGCTTTGTATTTCTCTATAATATCATGTTTTATATTATTATATTCCTCCAAATTACAAAATATCAGACTTGCCAGTCTCTTTTCATGCTGATACCATAGTTTGAATGTGTTGTGCATTTCTGAAACTCATTCAGTTTCTTCTGTATGCTTTTGTGATATAAATGGAAAAGAACAGAAACATCATCCTGTAGGGAAAGTACACTATAAGTCAATTGATGTCAATGATTTTTATTATTCCCTGTCTATTTTCTATTAATGCCATTTTTGTTTGTTAGTTCAGCACTTGCTCAGCTTAGCCCACAAGACAGTGTTTGTTCATCCTGTACAAAGGAACTATGTCATAAGAAGATATAAAATAACAAGCCTGGACAAGATGTTTAGCTGTGTGGATGGGTAAAATGGATGTATTGAAAATTGTGTGAAGAGAGGCTGCACAACAAGCTGATGTGTGAATTCTATAATGTTAAAGGAGAGAATTGCAGTGTACCAAATGAACTGGCACGAGATTTGTAAATAGGGTGCTCAGGGAGCTTGTAACCAAAAGGAAAATGCTTCAATAGCTGGAAAGGCAAAGGAAACAATTGTTTGATATGGAAGAAAATACTGTCATTAGAGAGAAGCCAAACAATTGTGAAAGATTAAGGAACAGAATTAAGGAGATCGGGAATTGGGATGGAACACAGCCAGCAGTGGAGAGGAAGATGAAAAGTTGATGCATTTGAGATAAAAGAGAAATAGAGAAATTGAAGATAGAAAGTTAGGCAATGGGGAAGAAGAAAACCAGACATTCTGGTATCTTATTAATGGAAGAAATATTCCCCTACAAGAGGAGAAAATTAAAATAATGAAAGAAACTAAAGGTGACTTAAAGATGGAGAAAACTGAATTGGAATGATGGTTTGGTATTTATTGGAGTGGAAGAAGAGTAAAACTGAGGAAGAGGAGAATGAAGTCAGAGGAAATGTCATCAGAAGGAGGTATTGGGGGAATGCCTAGCCTGGGGGTGTTGGGGGGGATATGAGAGAGAGAGAAAAGGATCTGGCATAAAGGGAATGGAAGCTTTAGGGGAATCAAGGACCAAATCAAGGAAGAAAAGGGAGGGGATAGTGAGTAATGAAGTACAGAATCAGCATATATATATATATAATGTATAAATATACAAATATACCTATATAAATAAATATATATATAAATAGATATAAATACTGTATTTCAACGATTTCACTGAAATTTAAGCTGCTCTCTAAAACAGATTGAAACCTTGTGTTAGAAATGACAACATGCCCACAGCTTTTCCATGTTCTCAGTTGTGTCTGCTGGTGTAATAAGCAACTGTTCCATCCTTCAAATATTTGTTGTGTGAGCTTGGACGGAGCATCAGCACTTCTAGAATAGCAGTAGAATTTTGGCAAAGCTGAATCTGTGCTGAGAATTTAAAGCAAGATTTCACCTGGCACTAAGTGCTTGCATCTCTGTCAACAGAGCCTTTGACTCAAGGCTAGGCATTCTCTCTTTCAGCAGGAAATCAGGAGCACTACACGCTGTGCCTGTGCATAGGAAGTTTTAGGAAATGTTCCACCATTCCCCAGCTCCCTTGGCAGTGGACTGCTGAGACTCTAACAGTCTGCAGAGCAGGAAGCTGCCAAGGACAGAGGCTGCTGGGGAGTCAGCAAGATGCCATCGGGGTTTTTTGCGTCAGAGCGTTGGAAAATCCCAACGGTTGTTCCTGCTGCCAAGCAGGGCACACCCTGCCAGGAGGGCAGCTACTGTGGGATAGGGAACACCTCTCCCAGAAGCAGTGGTCACCATCCACAGCTCTGTCACACCAGTGGTCTCTTTTCTCCTGGACACTTCCTGCAGCTCTATTGTGCATCTCCATCCCTTTCCTTGTTCTGTTTTCTTGCAGCAGGGGCAATCAGACAGGCACTTACAGACTTATAAGAGATGTAATGAGATAGTTAGGAGGTCAAAGTGTAGTTCCAGTGTGAATAATTGTGCCTAATGCTGACTCTGAAAGAGAATTCTTTGGAATATATGAGTGCCAAGAAACAGGTCTTGCCCACAGTACACTGGGCTACAAACACTGTGTCATGGTTTGGGGGAGGTTTTCTCCCCAGTCGCTGGCACAGAATTAACCTGAACTACCCAAACCTGTTCTGCAGAACCCAGCACTGTACATTGGAGCTGCCTCTGTAGCTCATCTTTACTCACAACCATACAACTTTGCTCAGTTTCAAATCAGACTGAAGACATTTCTGGCCACCAGTGACCTGGCATCTTACCTAGCTATGAGCACATCCTGCGCTTGCTTTGAGTTCCTCCAGGAAGAAAGCATTTGGTCAGTGTGGAATGCATGACTATGGCTAAATTAGAGTATAATCCATCTAGGTCCCACAGTGGACTCATCTATTAGTCTGGAGTAAGAGTGAAAAAAGATTTGGGGAGAGATTGGAAACATGACAATCAAACAAAGGCACTTCCTGAGGATTATTTCCAAAGCAAGAGATCAACCTATATTTTCATTTTAGAGAGTTGAGTCTCATTCCCTTGTTTGTTTCTCTCGGGCAAATGAAACTTCTCTAACAGGAAGGTGAGTGCTTCCCATGGAAGAGAATGGTGGCAGCTCTCTTAGAACCATGAGACAGGTTAACAGCAGAAGTTTACTATTTTGAACAGGATTTACTTTTGAAAGTCTGAAGCCACTTGTAACTGTGAAAGAGGGGAAGGGGCATAGGCAGGTCACATGTTATGGCTTTGATACTATCAATTTTGAGTCCCTGAAAACATAATAATTTTATAGCAAGAATATCTGTAACACTAACAGCTTACCTTGAACACCTATTTTCTGACACTTTTTTCCCCCCTAAAACTTAGTATCTGTAGTGAGTAGAATGAATTTTTTACAGCTGGGCAAACTGGCAAGATTTGGCACTGTAAGCAGTGTATCTTAGTCCCATCCCACTACATCACTGTCAGACCTTTTGTCCTATAAAAATGTTTCCCTTTGGAATTTTTTAGCAAATAACTTTATAAAAGAAACTGCAGTAGTTTATCCTTTGTATTTAGCAGTATAACCATTGGCATGACCCAGTGGCTACACACAGAAAGAACCAGTCACTGGTACCAGATACCTCACCATTTTAAAATTGCAGCTGTTTGGAATAACAATAATAACATTGACTATTGCAATTGATTCTGGCTTTTTTCTTTCCAGCCAACGTAAAATATTTTCTGAGAAGTCTTGAAATCTTCAGGGCTTTAAGCCTTGTATTTTCTGTTCTGTATTTGGAATCAGGTTTCTAAGCCTCACACATACAGGTGAACAGAAATACTCATTTTCCTGGCTCTCTCTGTTCAGGTTGCTCACATTAGTACAGCAGTGCATGTGTCACTGTACACAAATGTTTAGGACATTTCCTGTAATTTCATACTCAGGGCTAGTTTTGAGAAACCAACTTGTTTCAACAGTTATTTCTTCTTTATAAACTGTGAAATAAGAAGTTATTGGTGTAACAGCACAAATTGTAAGTGTGCCAAGTCCCTTCCTTTGGGCAAAAGGGGAAAAAAGTATTGCCTCAAAAAGACAAGCCATTTCAAGCCTGCCATGTCCTCACTTCCCTGAATAGTTCTCTCTCCTTTGATAGTCTCCTGTAAACACACACTTTTACATTTTCTTGAAATGTTTAAACAGTCAGCTGTGAGCAGCTCCTGATGTAAAATGAACATAGCAAAGCTAAATGTGAGACTGTATAGGAGGGGAAGGTGATTTTATTTTAAACAAAACTGATTTCAGTCAGTCATGCTTATTCTCCTGCAGATTTAATTCAGTCAGTCTTTCACACTTGTTTTTCATACCTGCATTTTAACAAGGACTAAGATGTGTATGTCTGGCTAGTCCAACCAGGATTACTTGTGGTGCAGCTGAGGACAAAGGAGGCCACTTTGGGAGTCATCAGGTTTCCTGGGTTCTTATTGCTGGGTGACCACGTGCTGACTTTGGAACTGCCTTTTGCACCCTTCAGGGACCCAGGTCTGCGAGTCATTGAGCAATGTCATTGACTGGCTGCCTGTCCTTTTGTCTCCTCTTTTGTGAAAAGTCTGTCTTTAGTTTTATTTCTAGACAAGTACAGTGTCTCACACAGGTGACAAGCTGTAGAGGATCCTGGGCTGAGCACTGTGCCTCTCACAATGAAGTTACACCTGGAGGGATTCTGTGCTGGCCATTCTGACAGAGCAGCACCCATTCCCCACGGAAGGCCACCAGCATAAACTAGCTCACTCACCTGTTCAAGCATGAATGGTACTTGGGGTTTCTTGGTGGTTTTCTAGTCATGAAACTCAGTGCTATGAACACTTTTGGAAGGAGGACAGTGAGATGAAGCCTCTGGAATAACTGTGAATACATTAGTGCTCTTTTGTATACTGCTGCTGCATTGAGTGTTACCCAATAATAACAACAGTGCTGTACAGGCTTTGGAAGAGGAGTTTCCCAGCTCAGGTACTGGTAGCTCTGTTTGAGAGGGTCTGCAGTGTTCTTTCAGCCACAGATGTGGCCGTGGTTGAATAATGGCCTGCACTTCCTGGAAGCTCATTAAATGCCATCCACATTGTAGGCACTCAGAGGCTGAGAGCGCTGGGGGTTAGGCATGTTTATATGAGGGTTTGAGAGAAAATGTCCAGTAGTAGAATAACACTGAGACAGAATAAAACCAGTATTTTATTAAAGATGTTGCAGGTGAATGTAAGATGATGATCCTACCTGTCTAATAGTGAAAGGTGCTGTATTTAATGTTTCCAAAATTTTAACCCTCTATTGTATGATGATGAGTGATGTATTAGGACCTTTCCTTTAAGGGAAACAAAACAAAACAGGGAAAAAATCTACCACCATGCAAAAGGAAAAGAAAAAGCACATACATAACTTTAACAGGATCTGAGTTAAAATAAAACATAAAGCTTATCTGTTTGTTACAGGAATGCAGCCAATGAGAGCAAATGTTAAAAGACAACACACAAAATATCTGGGAACAAGTTTAACAGAGCCCTGTCTCAGGTGAATCTCCTACACAAGGAAGTGTTCCAACCTCCTTAACTCTAATAACTACAGAGGATAATTGTTCATTATTTCTGTCTCCCACTTGCACCCTGCCACCGTTGTTACTTGTTGTTTATCTTGGCTTTGCTTCAGATGATTCTGTTTGTAATCTTACCTGCATTTGTTAAACCAGAAAGATACCATGCTTGGTTTTTAGATTGTCATGGCTGGAGTCAAAGACAACAGACAACAATCAAATAAAGTCATCATATCAAAGATCTGACGGAAAGCTGCCTCCAGCACCACATAAGAGAAACCAAATTTCTTCTGGTGATTAGGAGAGTATCTCACTAGCATGTACTGCCAAGTCTGTATCTTGTAACACAAAGTATGATATATACACATATATTTGTGTGTGATGAGGCATTATCCTTTAAAAGCTACAAGGCACCAAGTTATTATCCCAGGTAGATGGTTGTCAAGTGATCTAGGCTACGGAAGAGGAAGTGGGAGAACTGTCCAAATTATAAAGCTCAGAGATCAATTTCAGTAAGGCTCAATTAGTGCTACCCCAGGAATTGTAACTGGGGAAATGAGAAAACAGATAGCTAGAAGAAAGATTAAAGCTTTTAGTTAAATAACTGGAGTTGTTTATCCCCAACTCCAACTTAAAGCAGTTTTAGGAGATTTAAATTTTCACATCAGTAACTTTGCCAGTATCAGCAGACTGCAAGGAAAATTACTGGAAACGATTGGAATGGAGCTGGAACTTGGCCTTGAAGAGTCACAGCTTCACTGGGCTACCTGTGCCACTGTCTCACCAAGCTCTCAGTAAAGAATTTCTTCCTAATACCAAATCTAAACCTATTCTCTTTCACTTTAAAACCATCCTCCCTTGCCCTGTCACTACATGTTCTTATAAATAGTCTCTCTTCATCTTTCTTGTAGGCTCTCTTCAGGAATTAGCCCTGCAACATCAGGGAATGACCACGCACTGCCCCAAGGGCTCCAGGCTCGTGTCTGCAGACCTTGGCAAGGGTCATCCCAAGGCACGAGCAGTCAGGAGAACGCGACCAAACCCCGGCACAAAGGCCCTCGGAGCTCTAACCTTGAGTTATCTAAGCGATAACTCAAACCCTTCATCGGCACCCAGCCTCACCAACCCTGCTCCAAAGCCCTGCCTGGCGGCACACGGTGCCCAAATCCCTGCTCAGAGCTGTCCCCCACCCCAAACCCCGGCTCGGGGCTGCCCCCACCCCAAACCCCGGCTCGGGGCTGCCCCCACCCCAAACCCCGGCTCGGGGTCCCCGCCCGGGAGCCCCGGCCGCCCGCGCTGCGCTGCTGCCGCCTGTCGGCCTGAGCGCGGTACTGCAGGTACCGGCGCACACGGCCGGGGCCGCCCGCTGAACGCGGCCCAGCAGAACCACGGAGCCACGGAATCACAGAACCACCAAATCACTGAATAACGGAGCCACGGAATCACGGAATCACGGAATCACTGAATCACAGAACCACCAAATCACTGAATAACGGAGCCACGGAATCACTGAATCACGGAATCACAGAACCACCAAATCACTGAATAACAGAGCCACAGAATCACTGAATCACAGAATCACAGAATCACAGAATAACAGAATCACTGAATCACAGAACCACGGAATCATGGAATCACAGAATCACAGAACCACAGTATCACAGAACCATGGAATCACGGAATCACAGAATCATGGAATGAACTAGGTTGGAAATGACCTTTTGAGATCGTCAAGTCCAACCTATGACCTAACACCTCGACATCAACTAAATCATGGCACTGAGTGCCACGTCCAGTCTTTTTAAAACATGTCCAGGGACGGTGACTTCACCACCTCCCTGGACAGACAATTCCATTACCCAGTCACTTTTTCAGTGAAGATTTTTTTTTTTCTAATGTCTAACCTAAACTTCCCTTGGCCCCCACCTGGCTGCAACTGCACCATGTCCAGTGTCTGAGCCAGCTGACCAAGCCTCATTGCACACTCAGCTGTGGCAGAGAGTGCCACAGCATCCCCAAAATGCTGCTTGAGGAAGAGCTGACCAACCATGAGTCCTGGCCCAGCCCGTCACCCAACAACTGGCCAACTTTACCATCAAAAGCATTTAAATACAGTGAGATGCATGGGGCTGTAATCCCACTGCCCTGTTTTCTCCCTCTCTTATTGACTCTTCTCAACTGCTTTTAATGCAAATTCCCTCATGGATTTCCAAGCAAAAGCAAGTAATGTAGTATTAACAGGAACAGGGGAAGAAACTGGCTCTTATGCATTGCTCTTGATGAGGAGGACAGGTGGAAACTTCAGGACAGTCTTTGTTGGCTCTCACACTAGATTAATTCATATTTACAATGCTTTGCTTCATTTGAATGGAGCTTTTAGTGATTTATTTCTAATATATCTTCAGAAATGTAGCTCTGGCCTGCCAACACAGACAGGAATTGAATTAAAATAGGCTGTGGCTTGGTTTCTGGTATTTATTTACTGCTCTCGTAGTAAACAACAGGTTATGTTGTTTGCAATAGTTAATAAACTCCCTTTTTGTTAAGAGAGTGTGTGTGTATAAGGAGAGCCTTCCACCGTGCCTGTGCTGAGAAATCCCCCCAGCACAGGCAGGAGGGTGTGCCAGGTACACAGAATCACACAGAATTTCTAGGTTGGAAGGGACCTTTAAGATCATTGAGTCCAACCCATGTTCTAACACTTCAACTAGGTCATGGCACCAAGTGCGACATCCAGTCTTTTTTTAAACACATCCAGGGATGGTGACTCCACCACTTCCCTGGGCAGATGATTCCAGTATTTGACCACTCTTTCTGTGAAAAACTTCCTCCTTAAGTCTAGCCTGTGTCTCCCTTGGCACAGCTTGAGACTGTGTCCTCTTGTTCTATCTGTTGTTGCCCAGAGAAAGAGACCGACCCCCAGCTCACCACAGCCACCCTTCAGGAAGTTGAAGAGAGTGATAAGGTCACCTCTGAGTCTCCTTTTCTCCAGGCTAAACAATCCCAGCTCCCTCAGTCGTTCCTCATATGGCTTGTGTTCCAAGCCCCTCACCAGCCTCGTTGCTCTCCTTTGGACACGTGCAAGCTGCACGCTGTGCCCTGCAAACACCTGGAGCCAGGATCGGGTGTCCACCCTTTGTCTAACAAAGGCCTCAGGACCTGTGTCTCCAGCCAGGGTAGGGACAGTCATCATCCAGAGACTCTGAAGAGCCCCAGAGACAAAAATCACCACTGGAGAGGGGTACATAGACTGTAAGGGCATAAAACTTCAGGGATTGAGTGTTCAGGGTCTGTCTGCAGGCACCAGTCTGAGATGTTCCTGTTGTTGTACCTCTCAATTATTAAATTATTTTCCCCCCTGAAACTGAATGCTTGAAAGAAACCTAGGGTAAGAAATGTCTTTAACACCTGTGTGCATGCACATTTATAACAGTAAAATTTTCCTCTGAAAGTGCCTGTGGAGATGGTGAGGTGCCCCAGGTGTCACTGAGGGAATGTGTGTCACCCTTCACTGGCACAAGCCGTGGGATGACGAGGTAAGAGGAGCAGTGGCTTTGAGCTCAAGAGTGGAATGGTGAGGCAGGAGTGAGGAAGAAGAGCAGCAGCTTGGAGCTGAGCGGGGGGCATGAGAGGTTCTCTGGGCAAAGGCATTCCTGGCATCCCCAGGGCACTTCCCTGTGTGCAGGGCTGGGTCTTTGCTGTCCTTGGCCTTCTGCCATTGTGCTCCTCTGGCTGCCTGGAGAGAGTGGCAGCCCTGCAAGGGGGGTGAGAGCCCCTCTCTGCACACCTGAGGGGGCAAATGGAGCTCTGCCAGCCCCCAGCCCACCCTGCAAGCAAGGCAGGGCTTCCACCTCAGCCTCAGCCCTGTCCCTGCTTCCTGAGGACTGGAAACATTTGAAGGTGCAAATAAACCTTTTTTTTTTTTTTTTTTTTTTCTTTTTAAAATCTGTGTTCATAAGACTCCCTTGTTTGGTTTTTGCTTTTTTTTCCAGGAATCTGATGGTTTTTCTGCATAAGTGAATATTGAGTAATATTTATTATGCTTTCTTTGGTATTTTCCGAGGTAGTGTGTTTGAAGCTGTGTGACAACATATCACACTGACAGTGCTTGGATGTCAATGCAGTACGTCTCCTGAAATGGGATGAAACATTTAAGGAGAATTTAATCCATCATTGACCTTTATCTCTCCAAAAAATGTGATAAACCACAAAGTTTAGAAGGGAATTGAGAAGAGGATTGTAAATTAGCTCTGTTGGTTTTTGGTTACTGCAGGAAACATAGATACTGTGACTTCAGCTCTTATGTCTATTTGAAATTAACTTCTAAAACTCTAACACTGCCATTCTCACACCACTTGAAAGAAATATTTTTTTTCAATTTTCTAATGAGGGAATACATTCAGTTCAGAAAATGTTATTCTGATTGCAACAGCTCACTTGAATGTAAATGAAATGTATCTCCAAAAGCTCAGACAGACCTTCCTTCTTTTTACTGAGCTTTTTAGGGAGCTGCATTTCAATCTGACACATCAAAGCTCAAAGTTATCATGTGCTTTGTGCAAGAGTACTCATCCTGAATGTCACTGGGTATTGACAAAACTTTGAAGATATCTGGTCATCATTTGTAATGAAATTAGAGGTGAATTTTGAGGGCCCATATGTCCATCTGTTCTTACCATGAATCTGTTGTGCTTTTTTTAGTGTATATTGGAGTTAAGTGTGCGTGTGGCTGCCTTGTGCACTCTAGTAGGAGGCCCAGTTTATTCAGGATTTTCTGTGTGATGCTGCACCACACAAGAACCTGTTTGCTTCTAGCCTGTGTCTTTTCTGCCACTTTGACTAAGATTTGCTACAATACTTGATATTAAACTGTAAATTATATGGCCAAAACCATATCCAGACTGAGAATCAGAAGTTATTTCAAATGCTTTTTATTTGCTTGTCTTCACACAATTGAATTATTGCAGGAGGTATTTATGTGCACGGAGGAAGATCATGCCTTAGGAAACTCCTCTTTCCCACCAAATCCTGGGACTAATATTTCACGGGGACCTCACTAAAAAAGTGGCTTTTTTAGTGAGTGTAATGTCACACAAATGAGCGCTAGGGGATGCTGCAATCCTACACAAATTCGCACCTGCAGGAGGGAAAGTACCAATTTTGTGGCCTTATTACTATTCCTTTCCAGACCAAAAAAAAAAAAAAAAAAGAAGCTTTTGGTCATTCTATGCAACAAGGCTATTTTATTGGTAAGTATTTAAGTGAGTAGAAATAGATAATTTTTTTAATTCTCTGCTAATTGTCTGTCCTATTAGGTTTAAATGTCCTTTTTATGTGTGTATAAAGAGGTTTATTTGTAAATATTTATCATATAGAAACACCCAAGTCAAGACCATTATCCCAGTTCAATAAATTGCAGGCAGAAATAGGAAAAGAACATAAGATACACTACACACAAATCTACAGAGATCTTTAGTCCAGGGCTCAAACTGTAGAAATTGCCCTTTGAGAATGACCACAGAATAATTTGTAGGTCTGAAATTTGTTACAGAGCTAAGCTGGTCATTCTGCATTAGAACTTGTTTTTCCTTTAAATAATGCACATTGTTTTCAAGTGCTTATAAAAACTGTACAAAATATGAATATTTAGATATTTGATAATTATGTAAACTTTCATAATATTTTAAAATGAAAAACAAAATATAAAAACATACGTAGGTAACATTTTTCAATGAAAAGAATGCGTTTGGAACAAGGAGCAATGACGAGCTTACTTTTCAAAGAATTGCTATTTAGATACTGCATTTGCTTTGCAAATGTTTGCAAATAGAAGCAATATTAAGGAGAATTTTAAATTTTTATACATGAGTTATAGAGGACCAGTTTTGTCATGTTAAATTACACATGCAGCCGTGTTTGAAGTTTCTGCTGAGAGCCCTACCTTAGGACATGCTGCTCTGTTCTTAAGACATGCAGCATTTGTTTGTCAGAGTCCTTTTGTTGGGTTTTGGGCCATCAGAAAAAGGTAATTTTTTGGGTTTTATTTGAGATGTTTGTGGTATTCTATGCTATCAAGATTTAAGTTTTGAACAAATGCATACACATGCAAATATCTCCAAGTGTCTGTGCTCTTTATATGGTTAAAATGTTGCATACAGGTTCACTTTTGACTCCCCTCAACCGTGACATCTGTCCACTCTAATGCCATATGAGGACATTGTGACTCTTGTTATTATTTAGTAACAAAACGTGCAGACAAGTGACATACTTAAGACTTACGTGCATAATTAGCACACACTTGGATTTGATTGTTAAAGGCAAGTAGGTTAAATAGAGCATGATTTGTTCTGCTCTTTCGGAATTACTTTCATGTGGGTGTGCATTTCTTTACAGTAAACAAAATGAAACAACTGTTGAAAACAACTTTGCAGTGGCTTTATCTCAGGAATGTCCTCATTTATGTCACCTGATAAGGGGAACTCAATAAACATTGGCTGTAAGTCCAGCAGTTGCAAGAAAAATAACAATCTGTAAAGGTGGCAGAATGAATTCAACAGTTTATGTGCATGCTAATTAATGTGAGTGACGTGTGCTAATTACAGGCAAGGCTTTCACCTGGCATCAGAACGCAAAGCCACAGCTGGAAAACGTGTTGCTTCTTTACAGGGACATGATTCTATTTCAAAGGCTTTTTTCATTCTTGAAGAGACAAAAAGTCAGATCTACAGCATCATTACGACATGAAGAAAACCTAGTTAATACCACAAATGCGGTGAAAAGCTGGACGTAGTGCTTGATCACATAGTTCCACAGAAACTTCTCATAGTGGTAGTGATTAGTTTCAATCACCTGGAGCTGCTCACTCCTGCTCCCAGCCCTGCCATGACAACATTTACCAGTGTGAACTGGCGTGAACTGGAGCCTTTCCTGGCTGAAGTCAACACAATAAATCTTTGATTCACTGTTCTCAGTGTCGCAGTACAGACAGTTCTGCTCAAAGTGCTGCTGAGTGCTGTGGCTGGAAGGAAGGGTGAGATGCTTAAGCCAGTAAGTCTGACTGAAAAAGAAAAGAAACTTGTGGTGGAAAAAGAAAGGACTTTTTGCTGGTGAGAGGTAAACCACAAAACTGAGATGAAATAGCAATTGGAAGAGCACATAGAGAGGAGAAAGGTATGAATGTGCATAGCCTTGAAGCTGAAGCCAAACTGTGAATTTAGTGTGTGGAGGAACAAGAAGGAGGTTAAAAGTGAAAGTGATGTAGTCCGAATCTGCAGTGGGTTGTGCAGGAAAAAATAATGTAATAACTGCATCTTTGTAATTCTGTCACTTGACATCTTTGGTATGAGCTTTAGCTTCTGGGACGTGATCAGATTTAATTAAAAAAACCCAAAGTAAAACAACAGTAATAACAAAGCAAAACATGAAAGAAGTCATTTCATCTGATCATTGCTAACCAACTGATTCCTGAATGTGAAAAAATCAAGAAAGAAATCCTGGTAATAGGATTGGAGTTTAGCACTATCTAGTACTGAATAATTCCTCCCTAATAGCAGTGACTTCCTTTTGTTTCCTTTAGAAGTGCCCCATGCCAGAGTAAGTGATATATACAAGATGTCTCACACTTGGCCATTAGAACCACTTAGTGAAGTACAAACTTCTTTCAGGATCCTGTACTTAGGCCTCATGCAGGGTATTTACATTTCCATGGCCACAGAGCAGGGCTGATAAATCCACTTGTTCACCTGCACCGTGCTCCAGGCCTGACGCGCACCATGTCCACACGTGTCCCACAGCTGCTTTCTGGGGAACTAGAAAAGTATTTGTCTGCATATAAAATATGAAAGCAATTGTATCTGTTAGGCCTTCAATACAGAGCATAAAGTTTAAATACATAATAATGAAAATTCAATTTTATGCAGAATATCCAACAGCCCAGCTGTTTAATTGTGGAGAGATGGGTTCAAAGTGGGGGTGAAAGTGATGAAATGGGCTTATGCCTTAAGAAAACATAGCACTTCTTTTAAAAAGCTACAGCTGTTAAAGGGCTCAAAGATGCTTTTTTTTGGCAGATGATTGAACATGAATGGAGATTTCCTTTAGAAAGAAATATACATAAAGCAATTGCACAGCACACTAAAAATGGCCATCAAGAGACACTTTGATAATGCACAAGATATTCAGTTGTGTGTTACAAACTGAACCAGGTTTTAATCTGCAGACAATGATTGACCGTTTCAATCCAGAACAAGGAACATCAACCCAAAGTACTGAAAGCTGTTCTTCAGAAGGACCAAGGCATGCAAAGCCTTTTAAACTCACAGGCAAGCCAGGGGCCTGCTGTGCACACTACCTTCTCCTGTAGTTTCCAATAATTTATGAAATTACCAACCTTCTTTGACAGGTCACTAATTTCAGAATCCAGTCTACTTTTAAAAATTGAGGAACTGTTTTTATAGACATTTATTGTTGGATTCTATACTGGACAGTGATCTACTGGTCTTCAAGCAGTTACTGATGCTTTGTCAGATTCACGATAAAAGGGAAACAGTTGAAGAGTTTTTTTTCCCAAGACACTGAATGACAATGTTTTATGTTCTTACTCTAGAAATCAGGATTATCAGCCAATGACTTGGAAATCCCAGACTGAGCTACACACTCTTAATGCATTTTATTTCCCCTGTTTTTAATCTATTTATTTATTATACTTGAAAAATATGACACTTCCTTCCCCTTTTGTGTATCTGTTCAAAATGCTCCAACTTTTGTCCATCACTTAATGTTCCATCTCTGTCAGTGATGATGCAGCCATTGTAGGGAGGGGTAAATATCAACCTCTGCTTCGGTCATACAGGCAGACATTTTCCTTACAGGTTTTTGTTTAATTTGGAGGCTCTGGTATATATAATGTAGTATAGTCCCTTATAACTCTGTCATGCCTGGTGTGTGTGCTTCCTGGAGATGCTACACAGTGGGCAGAGTTCTTTGCAAAGACCTGTATAATGGGCTGCACTTTTAACATTACTGTCTTTTAATTTCCTTTTGACTGAATGTGCTTTCCATCTTTCCTTGGTTTCTCTGTTTAGCCTTTTTTTCCTCCCTTGTTTTCCCTTAATATCTCCAAAGAATTGAAAAGGACAAATACAAGCTAATCTGATCTCTGCCCTCTTTTCTGCTTTAGCAAAGCTTTTAGCTTCCCCTCTCATGCTCTTTTTTAATTTGTTTTGTTTTCTTTACATTTCCTTCCCTCCCCCAAGAAAAAAAAAATCACTACTCCAATGTAAAAGAAATGATCAAGGTGTAGCAGGACATGCAATCATGGTGACATAAGACAAAAATCTGTATTTTCCAGATGTACCTGTGTGTTACACCAGGCTTGTACCTCCTGCTGCAAAATAAGCATGAGGACAAGAGAAAAAAGAGAAATATATTTCAAGTTCCCCCTTTGATTCCTGACAGAACTCTTTTGTCTTTTTGAGCAGAGTAGCTGAGTGGCTGAATATACATGCTGTATGTGTCTGATGTGCTTTCTACGGTTTTGTTCCTGCTAATGACTGCAGGTTTATAAATTTTTCTTTTGCATTTTTGCTTCCTTGAATCAAGAGGAGAGGGGCCTTAGGCCTTTCCTAAGGCTGCTGTTGCCTCTGTCTCCACTGTGTGCTCATTCTGTCTGATAGGCCCAAGTGTGTCAGCTTGGCAGCGTTCCCAGGCACCATCAGCATTACAACATTCCCGGAGTCGGGTCTGGGTTAGCACAAAGCATTGACAAATTCTGTGTATTTAGTTTTGTTCTCATGCTGTTCTTCATAGGGATTAGGATTTATTTTTTTTTTTTTTAAGAGAAAAATATTAGAGTAGAGCAGTCACACAATGAGCAGAAATGTTAATGGCTGACAATCTTTACATTTACTGCTTAGGGGAATCAAAATTTGGATGTTTGTGTGCTGGGGGTGATACCTCTGAGCAACATAGGCCTTTAGGTGTTCAATTAAAAAGAAATCTATCTTGAATGGTTTGCACTGTTGAAACTGATGCAAGTATTCACTGAATGTCATGAATTTCCAGTGTGCTCCTGCTGCTGTAGTGGGCTGTACGATTCCCTTTATAGCAGCACCCTCCCCAGTTTCTGCTTCATTCCTAAAACAGAACAAACGGTCAGTGTATCCATGAGCCTTCCTGCTCCCTGCCCTGAAAAACATTGCAAAATCTAAAAAGAGAAAATGCTTCCAGCAGGGACCCCAGAATTCCTTATGAGACAATAATTTATACTCTGGGCTGTTAATCTGCTGTTGCAGCCTGAAATGCAGAGACAGAAGCGTAAGCACAGCGATGGGCTGCTGTGGCAGTTCCCTGTGACAATGCTATCTCAAGGAATAATCTGAATGCAGAACGGGACAATGCAGAGCAGGATGACTAATTTTACTGAGTGGCACAGTTATGAGTCACGTCGGGCTCTCAGGCAGTGAGGTTTGTGTGGTAAAGTAGTTATATCCTGAGAGGTGCTGTATGGAGGTAAGGGAGGGCACTAGGTTTTGTTGTGGTGATTGTTTCTGGGATTATTAGCACTCGACTAAACGTGACATGCATATTCTGTTTGCAACTGTCGTAGATTTATGGAAGAGGGCTTTTTATAGTTGGTTTTTCACAATCTGAGATCCTGCATGTTGTACTAGAAGAATGTTTATTTTTCTTTGGTTATTATATCTCATTATTTAATAATTATTGTTTCAATGTTAAGTGTCTCCCTCTACACCTTCCCTTGTTTTTTTGTTTTTTTTTTCTTTTGTTTAATAAATAATTATTTGATATTCAATATGCTTCAGAATCACCCTTTCATCTGCAATTTCCATTGCAATCTTCATGGTTACAGAATGATAATACAGAGCTATATAACACAGATGCAAAATTTTCAACAATAATACGAAGGCATGTTGGAGCCTTTCTAAAAATTTAACCTTTAAGATCTTCATCTGGAGTTATGACTTCTTTTTTGGCATAATGATAAATCCTCCCACTTTCACTGCATTAGGGAATAGAACAGAATCACATTTTTTAATGAAAAGCTTGGAAATTGGCCCAAGATCAAACCGGTTCCTTACACCCTGCTTTCTCATCTTGTTTCATTTGCAGCATTTTCGCAGGAGATAAAAAAGGTAAAGCCAAAAAAAAAAAAAAAAAGAAAAAAAAAAAGGATTAGCTGAAAAGCTACGCGAATGCTTTCGTGGGGGCAGACCGATAACTTGCCGCGTAGAGAAATCGGTGTGAATTTTCAGGGCCTGTGGTGCATTTTAAAAAGCACCAAGTCCTACAGGGTTAACGGACAGGAAGCTGCAGTTGCAGCCGCTCCTAAGGAAGTCAGTTTTTGTGTAACAGCCCAGGCAGGCCGAAAGGTGGGGGCCGGGGGGGAGGATTGGAGATCTCAGGGTCTGAGGTGACACGGATATTTTTAGTTTTGCTCTGCAGCATTTTAAACGCAGGGAAGGCCTGCACCAAGTGGTAGCAATGCTCTGTGATAAAGCAATTTCAGTTCTGGAATGCTTTTTGCGAAAAGGAGACAGGAGTGTTCCTGTTTAAGGCTCCCTTTTCCTATTAAGACTCAGCATACTGTGATATGTAAAGAAATCACACTGTAGGTACATGGTTGCTCTGCTGCACGTTTATATATTTAAATTCTGGAGCAGGAGAACCCTTCTCTGAACCCTGAGTTATTAATTCCAGTCCCTCCTGTGCACATGCACTTTCGGTAAGGTTTGCTCCCCGCCTGCGGCCTCGCTTTCTCGGCCAGCAGAGCCCCAGCAAAGCGAATTTCGCTTTCCGTGCAAACAAAAGAACAGCTCTTGCGACCTGGGCAAACTCTGCCTCCTTCGCGTTTAGAACACCCAGCTACCTTCGACAAACGGCAGGCTGGGGCACATTTGTCGGGGCAGGGGGTGTGCGGGCGCTTCCCCGAGGCGGGCGGTGCGGGCGCGGGGCCGGGCCGGCGCGGGGCCGGCTGTGGCGAGCGGAGCCGGGCCTAGCGCGCCGGCCTGCTCCGAGCCCGGGATGGCTCCTGCTCCCGGAGCCGCACAAAGATAATCGCTCAGGAAGTGTCTCAGCCAATCCCCTGGCGCTTTACATGCGGATTTGCCGGGGCAGCCAATCCGGGGGCGGCTTTCATGGGGAAGACAGATCATCAAGCCCAAGTGCCAAGCCCTCCCTGCCCGAGTACTGAGAGCCTGTCCTCCATGTTTTATAAGTATTGACATAACACTGTGTTAACAATGCATCCACAGAGGTAAGCCTTGCTTTTTACATTGCTTTTTCTCTAAGACCTATGAGTTGTGGGTTGAGAGTGTGATTCTCTGTGATTTCTCGTGCAAAACTCACACCACAGCACTTATATTAAGTTGGAACTGTTTAAATTTGCTTTCTTGGGTCACATGGTTAGTAGCCATTAGCCACAGCTTTATTTTACAGTCTGGCAAAGCCTTGGCATGCCTACTTCTTCACAGGAGGATGGTGCTTTTAGAGTTTATCAAGATCCTGGTATTCCAAAGGAGGTTTCTGTCTCTGAGCAGTTTGCCAGCACTATTGTCTGTTGTGTCACATGCCTGCTGGAGAGAAAATGGAAGCTAGGGAGCAGATGCATTTAACTGCCCTACAGGGAGTCAAGCAGGGATAATGGCAGACAGAGGAACAGGCAAGTTTACCTTTCTAAACAGTGAATGGAACAGCTAAGATAAGTTATCTCTGAGAAAATATGGGATTTTTAAAAACCTAGGCATCAGCAAAAAGTGCTAATGGCAGATTGTAGATATTGGGCCTAGGTGGTGGTGTGCTGTTGCATCATGTTTTTTATGCAGCTTATCTTAACTTAAAATGATTATTGAACCTTTTTTCTTGCAGGAGTAGTTAATACAACGCTTTTCTCTTTCTGAGGGACAATGTATGGTTAATATTTTGTTCCTTTAAAAGGGAGTTTTTGTGCTGCAGATTTTGGAAATGGAGTGCTGCTCAGTAAAACGCAGCAGTGCATCTGTTTACAAATCTGATGCTTTATGGAAAATGTTTTTGAACTGTTAGCTTTCTTGTTTTGCATAGTTCAAATAAACTAATGCAACTTTTATCTGTGCCTTTTTGTTTTACATTGTATCAGCCACAGTTCTGTGTTGTGGAGTCCAGAAGATATAAAATCATGTGTGGTTCATGACAGTAGTACATGTTGTTCGTTCTTGGGTCTTTTTTTTTTCCCTTTTATTTTTTTTAACTTTTGGTTAAATGCTACGTAATTATTTCAAGAAATTCCTTTTTGATCAATTCCCAAATCTGCCAGCCTGTTGTATCTCCTTAACTGGAAAAATGAGATGGGTGCTTGAACAGTTGGTAAGTAAGCAGCATGCTACTCTCTGAACATTTTTAATACTTTTCCAAACATTTTGTTTTTACTGGGTCCGTCAGTGCAGTAGATGAAGTGATGTTAGTGGTTAATCATATAAAAGATCAGATTTGCTTAGCGTCCATTTTAAGGGACTTGTAAACTGCTCTATTTGAATGCACTGTTTTTCTGATAATTTGTCTCTAAATTTTGAAGCTTTTACTTCCTGTTTACCTTAGGCCAGTGAAAAATATTCTACTTGCTGTTTGTTCCTAGCTCATTAATTACCATGCTTGCAGGGTAAAGCGCATTTTCACCGTTCCTTGGGCTTTTCGGGTGTGATGAAAGTGCTAGTGCTCAGCAATGAAGTGACCTTATGAAGTAAAGTAAATAAGACTTAATGAGCATATGTTTCTGATACTATACAAAGTATAACCTCAGACAAGCTTGCTTGGTTTATAACTAATTTAGAAACATTTTCTGCTCTTTATAAAGATTTTAATTGTAGCGCCTGCATGCTTGTTTGAACAAGCTGTTTTTCAGTGATCACCAGGGCTGTTACAAAAGCAGAGGAAGGATGCTCTTTTGTGCTTTTAAAGTAATTTTTGCACTTGTTTTAACAGTCCATACACATTCATTATTTTAGGAAAGAACTGAAAGCTAGGCTGGCTTTGCAAATAAATTACTGTGCTGAGGCACAGTGCATGCAAACTTTTATAGATCCTTGCCATGTATTTGATAACGTTCTTTTAACATAGCAATTTACCTCTGGTTACTTGTTTACCAGTGTATCTTACTTTGAATATCTCACTTTGGTTAAAAGCTTTCCTTCCCCACCCCCCCCGCTCCATATTCCATCCACCACCACCCC
>NW_024526155.1:4685584-4734563 GCF_017590135.1 Pyrgilauda ruficollis | reverse complement strand
CCCCCCCCCAGTCCCCTAGGATTAGATTATAAGAATGTCTAGTTCAATTTGAAACCTGAAATACTGCTGGGGTACCACTGAATTTCATGTCATACTGTTTCTGTATGCAATCTTAATGCATTTTTCAGCATACATGAAAATGCTGACATAGCTAAGAAGTTATTCTGGTTTTTGTTCTTCAGTTGCTAAAAAACAGAAATTACATTTGGACACAATTTTCCTAGTAGTAGTTTATACATGTGAGCAGTTTACTTTCAGCCTTTAAGAGTGAACAACATAATATTTGTTTAATGTGAGGAAGCAGGGGTAAGTGATCTGCAATCAGAAAGCTTGTATTAAAATGGCTCCCACAGGTTTTGTTAAACCAGGATCTGTTTCAAATCTGCACCTCCAGACACGCTGCTGACAGTGAAGCGCATTTGTGTGAGCTGCCCTCGTGCATGTAGTGAAACGGAGCATCGTGAGTCTGTTAAAAGTTCACTATTTTCAACCACTCGAGTGCAATTCTTTTATAGTTCACAAAAAAACAAATGTCTGCATTGCAGCAAGATGTCTGAGGCAAGGTAGAGACAGCAGCGTTGTGCCTCGGCTCAGCCCAATGGCGCTGCTCCGCCAGCGCCGGAGCCAATTGCCGCAGCAGGCAGGTTAAAGATTGACAATTGCAGTGGCAAGGCTGAGAAAGGCCTTCTGGAAATTTCTGCCATCTTTGTTCCATCTAAGCAAAGCAAATTCAGCCAAGCTGAAGGATTTCAGATGTATATATTTTTTGGTGCTTTGTCAAGGTACAGTGTTATCGCTCACTTCCCTACGTTGCGTAATAAGCTGGGTTTTTTTCTGTTCAGGGCAGATGGAATGTGGGTTTTTGTTTTAAGTGACAGATGCAGGGAAAAAGCACGTATGCTTTCTCCCCAAGATTTTACTGGCCCGGATCTTGTTACAATCACAATTAGACAGGACATGTATGAAGCAATGCAGCTGAGGTTTATTCAGCTTGGAGCAAATGGCCATTATTCTGATTATAACTAGCAGTTAATCGTATAATTACACTGTAAGTTTTCTGGCTACTAGAGAGTAATTTGAATTGCCCAGGATGAATATGATTAGGCATTATTATTTAGTGCCAACATCCAGTTACTTTTGTAATTAACTGGACAAAGAATGGAGTGGGGGGAAAACAAAGGAGTGATCTGGATTATAAATCATGGTGCAAACAGTAGCTTTTTAAAAGCTACATGCCTTTTTCATTCTTTGCAGGCAAACTGTTTCACTTGGAAGCTAAATAGTGCTAGGGAAAAGCTGAGTAATTTCTTTAAACAAATGACACTACTTAACATATTGGAAATGAAAAAAATGCAGAGTATAAACCACTCCAAATGTAACAGTCACCCCCCCTCGCAGTAGGTAGGAGTATGAAATGTAGCAGAAAACCTACGTTGCTACTAAGGGAGCATGTAATGAAAGGAACTTCATGCTCAAAAAGCAGAAATAGATAGATTACATTACAAATTTAGCCCTTCATATCATGTCCACAAACTTCAACTGGCTCGTCTTCCTGAGCTGTCTTCCATTTTATGATATCACTTTTGCTTGAGGTTTTTGATACTGTTTTGTTTTGTTTCTGGTTTTGTTGCTTTGTTTTTCCTGTTCTGCCTTGCTTTCCACTGTATTGTGCTGTATCACTTCCCAGCTGCTGTGGATTCAGTAGCTGAAAAGAGATAGCTGGTGGTCAGTTTTCCATAGTGGTGGTACTACTCCAGCATAATTGGTTAAAGGGAGATAAATCTCAGTAAAAGCCCTCCTCTGTCTGAAATTCAGGGTATTAATTTGAATTTCCTAAATATCTTGAAAGTTGAACAAAACCTTTGCCCATATGAAACAGAGTAGACAGCAGTTTTCAAATTTTGTTATTTGTGGATCCCCAGTATTTTTCCCATGGGCACATGAATCCCATTAGAGTGACTTTAAGCCTGTTAGACTAGGTTTGATTTACTTGGTTATTGTCTGCAAACCCCTTTGTGGTGGTACGCTGGCTTTGAGGGGTCTGCCGACTGGAAGCCAGCGCAGTAGGCCATCCAGCTTGGCCCTTTAAATTGTATTCAGAAAGTCATTTAAATACATTTGTTAATAAACATGTCTTGTGTTCATGGGTTAAAGACTAATTTAGCCATAGCTACATAGGAAGTGAGTTTCATGTATTTGTCATTCTCATGTTAACCCTTTAGTGCCTGTTGTCAGAGCATCTGTGTTTCACACTGTGAGGTTAAAACCATGCTGTAACAGGATGTTACCGTTCTTAATTCAGCTGATATAAACCTTTACTTTCAAGTGTGATTGTTCTCAAATTATATTTGTAGCGTCTAAAATCTGTAGCTATTTGGTTGCCTTGCTTGGGCCTCAGCTGTATAGTTTATAGACTTAAAGATGACTGTGTGACACCAAGGATCCCCCTCCCTCCCCTGATTTTTCTCTTTTGTGCAGCTATTTTGAATGGACACCGAATAAGAGTAAGGTTTTAAAAAGAACTGAAATGTTCTTTAAATGAAAAATAGTTACTTTGCTTGTTATCACAGGTAACCAGCTTAAACATTGCTGTACATAGATATCTGAACGAGCCTTTTGTGTATATTAATTACTTAATACAGAGTGTTATTTACTTAATACACATGGAACACTTTGCAGGGAATTCTGCAAAAGGAAATGCAAAATATGAGGTGCTCACACTGGAGGGTGAAGCTAAAATTGAGTGATTTCCTTAGTAACCTGTGACTTCACAAATCTCCCTATCTTGTGCCTTTTTAGTTAAACGTTCGGATGTCAGGTGTCCTTTGGTCCTTCTTTACCATTTCTGATATTTAGTCTCTGGCTTTGAATCTTGCCCTGCTGTGTAAACAGGAGCTGCTGGTATTGAACAAAGTGCTACCATTTTAGCTCCAGAGCAGGAGTGAGGCAGTGCAGTGCTGGCAGACGCCATTTTAAGAGCCCTGCATAAATAGCATAGCTACCGATGAGTAAGAGACTGTTATAGGTGAGTGCTCATACAAAGCTGCTATTTATTCAGCAATGGCATGCAAATAGTGGTTTTTGGTTTTAAATCTTTATTGAATGCAGGTTTTTTTGGAATCATTATTTAGAATTGCTGCTCACAAATGTGATGCATGAGAGGCAGGAATTATCTTAAAGATGAAATTCAGTTTTAGTGCTTATAGTCTTTAATCAGTTTTTTGTTTTGTTTTGTTTTCTGTTAATTAAAAGGAAAAATGAATTCCAGAAATATGTAGTTCTTTATCTGAAATTCATGTGTTATTCCCTGATGTAGATCTAGATTGTGTATGTGGGCATTAGATGTTTCGAGTGGTTTTCCATATCTGTCAGTTTTTCTTGGTTAAATGTCAAGGTGCAGTAGTTCATCTGCAACTTTTAATTGCTCTTTGTAGTTACTATGGATTAGAGCATATTTATATATTCTTGTATATGTACATTTTCTCAGGTAAGTACTACTATTAGTAAAGGAATGATTTTCCTAAACAGGAAAGTCAGTATATAATTCAGGGATATGAAATTTGAAAGCCTGAATTTTATATTTTAAAAAAAAAAAAAACACCTTCTCTTCAGTTTGGTAGAGAACATATTTAAAAATTAGGCAGCTAAGTTATTTTTCCATTTTTACCTAGGTATCAATAAATCTTGTATGTTTGTAATCCTTTTTTTTTTTCTTTCTGTGCCCAACTCTCCCCAAAGGAATAACCTCCACCCCTTCTACCCTCATTCAGACATGCTAAACTAGTTTGTATGAAAACAATTAGCTTAACATTTTAGGAAAAAAAAAAACTTTTGTTGTTGTTGTTGCAAGTTTTGTCAATATGAGTAGGGAAGTTTTAAATGATTAATTGGTTTTCTGGTCATTTGACAGGGAAACTGGCAAAGCTTAAATTTCAGTTGTGTTCTTAAAACGTGTTTCTCTGTGTTCATTCATCTTAATGAGGAAATAAGAGTAGCTTTTAGAATTACATAAGCTATTTGTTGTATTCATTTAGGTACTTAATTGAGTATATTCCAGTATCATTTCTGATCTGCAGCCTCAGAGCATCCCATTCATACATGCATGACAGTAACACATACTGGCTGAAATAGCTGCTCTCAGCCCTGTAAAAATGAATTCTCGAAATAAAACTCTCTACAATAGTCTACTTGACCACACAGTTATTGTTTCCATGGAAAGAGATACTTGTTTTTAATTATTTTGCTGCTGGTCTTAATTTTCCTTTTATTTTATTGTGGGTAGTAGTAAGGTAACTGATTAAGAGCCTGTTTTTCTTGAATTATTTAATTGGAAATCTTTTGCTAATGTCTGCATTTGGAAGTTTGTGCTTTATAAAGCATTTTCAGAATTTTCCATGTATTGGTGGATGGTGCAAAGATGAAAAGATGTCAGCTTTAGAAAAGTTACTGTAAACTTGCTATGAATTGCTGGTATGTATTTATAAACTTGAATCTCAAAGATGACCACTACAGTCATCACTGCCAACATTCAAACAATGTCATGCTGTGGAAGTCATTATACATTACAGCAAATAAAGCAATGGGAGGTGCTTTTGAAGAGCTGTAAATGTTCAGTGTCTTTTATAGCTGTGTCTAACAACTTTTATTTAACTGTTCCCCACCAACGTGGGGATTTTTTTTTTCAGAACAGTCTCTGTGGTTTTCTTATATGCTGAAATGTTTGTGCCCTTAAAAGATTAATTAATTGCAGAGAATGTGGAGATGCCTCTGTTCCTCTGAGGCTCAGGTTTCATAGTGCAGTAGGTAATTGCTGGATTTGGTGTGAGTTTAGGGAAATGTGCTCCTCCATTGCTGAGAACAGTGGAGAACCTTGCTGTCAAGTGGAGAATGCAGTTTTGACTGCTCATTTGTACTTAAAATCTTTGGGAAGGCTCTTTTCAGGCATCCTTTATGTGATGTGTGCATCACTGCCTGTGGCAGGGGTTTGGAACTAAATCATCTTTAAGGTCCTGTCCAAGGCAAGCCTTGTATCATTCCATGATTCTTTGTATCAAGATTTTGCAAGATACTTTGTTCAGCTTACAAGTGTTTCTGAAGAATCTTTTTCTTGTTTATAGCACTATTGCAAAGCACTTCAAAGGGCGATGGAGGAAACTGACTCAGTTTCCTAAATTAAGCTCCTTATATGAGCGGAACACATTCTGAGCTGAAAAAGCCCTGCTGTGCTGTCACTAATGGTAGGAGTCCTGCCCTGTAATGCCCTGCAGTGCTGGGTTTGGGTCCAGGGGCACAGAACATCCTCAGTCAGTCTGAAACATCTCCTGGTGCTTTGGCCAGGGTGATTGGAGCAGTTCCTGCTATGGTGTTGCCATATGGATCCATCACTCTCATTTCTCAGCCAGGTTTCGTGCACAGCTCTCTGGATTGTAATAATGATTTGTGCCAACTACTGTATCTTTCATGTTGTACCATGTTCCCACGAGGCTGTGTTTTAAACAAAATGACCTGATAGATTTGGATGAGTCTGGAATATTATGATTGCTTTAATGTCACTTAAATGTGGGCTGCTAAAAGGGTGGTGCCCTTTTCTCCCTGTGTGGTTCTCTCCCATTTTCTGCATGTCCAGCTGTACAGTGAGTTACATTCCAGAACTAATTTGGATAAAATGGGCGTGATTTCTGGAACAAGAAGTTAAGGATTGGGGAAACCATTCCTTTTAGTAGCAGCCTATGTAAAATGCGTATAAGTGTTCAACCTGAGTCCTGTAAAGCCTTGTATGTCCTAGTCTGTGTCTGGAACTGGACCTGTATTTTAGAAGCAGTTCATGTGCACTGCCAGATGACTCCAGTCTTACAGAATTACTGGGTATGAATGCATATTTACCTGTATGTGTTATTGATCATATGTTCATAGTGTTTTAAAAAGATGGGGTTTGTTACAGTTTGGCAATATTGAAATAGGATTTTATAAAGAGGTAGGGGGAACAAAAAAACCTCCAGTGCAGCATTGGAAGAGAACAATGAACCCATCCCTTCCCTTTGCTTAGGAGAGGAACAGGCAAAGGCAAGTGGTGCATGAAATGTTTTGGTGTCTGTAGGCCACTGCCAGCTCCTCTTTGCTGAGGCCTCTGGGAAGGGGTATAACAAATGTGCAGAATAATTGATCAGCCCGTGCATAGTAAATGTGTGAGCATTGTAGTATGGTCGGCTGTGCTGTGCATTTAATCTGCCCATGCAAAATAAATCTGAGAAGCATTGTGTTACAGTCAACTGTGCTACACATTTACCATAATTCTGGTCGCATGGATGCCTTGACTTGCTCCTGAAATGATCAGGGTAGTCCATGAGTTGGGAGGTAGATGCTGGTAGAATAGAACTTCCCTTCAGTGTTTTGTGATTTTAAAGAGTTTATTTTGTAAATGACTTCTATAGCCAAATGAAAGAGAATAATGATTTTTGGCATTTGTGGTACTTCTGAGCTTTGGGTTTTCCATACATTGAGCTTTGTTAATTTGTAAAATTTCTGCTGACGTAACTGTACTGTTTAGAACTGTGAAAAGAATTGCAACTGAACCCCCCAGCAGCTCACAGTTGATTAAAAGTAGTTTTGTCAAATAGCAAACTAAAAAAAACCTTCTGCTGTTAAGTTTTACTTTGTTAAGGACTCTCTTTTAACTTATACCCGTAACAAAACTCCTGCTGCTATAAACTGTTTGTCAGGCTGAAGAGTTTCTCTGGTGTAAATGTAACCAAGTCCTCACTGTTGTTTCCGAGCTCTGATGAGATGTCTCAGGCAGATTTATACACACTGGCTATGGCAAAGGTCTCCAGCTGCCCTCTTGGCCCTATCCCTGGAGCTGGGGTGGCTGAACCTCAGCCCACTCCATAGCAGCAGAAATTCATAATCTGCCATATCAGTGCAAACTGCTATCAGCAACAACTGCCATTAGCAGACTGAGGGGTAAATTGTCCCTGTACAGGAGAGGATCTGCATCCCTCATGGCTGCTGTGCTCTGGTGGACACTGAAAACCTGCCTGAAACTCCAGAGCCCCATTTGTCCATCATTTTGAATTTGGATTTGCTTCATTATCATGTGTTTTCTGTTACCTTTCATCTAGGGTAGTCACTTCTCCAGGACTGCTCTGTAACTCTGTGTTCATTATGTTAATTTTTCCTCTCCCTTCTATCTTCTTTCTCCAAAGTGACTTAACAAGCCAAATTGATTGACTTGTTTTCTTGAATGGCACCACTTTAGACTATCACAAGTAGAATATCAGAAAGTCAGATGTACTTTGTAATAATTTAATCCTGCCTGGAGCAAATGAAAACTGACTGTGTAGGATTGAATGGTAACAACTCTATACTGTTTACTCTTTACAGTTAATAATTGGTGGGATTGTATTGCCAATAAATGATAAATATTCAGTTTTCTATTATACAGTCTAGTTCCAAAATACTTAAAATTATTTATTGTTTTAAAAATTACATTTTACCTTCTAATTTTGCAAGTTGTTCTCTGTTGCTAAGTCTGTTACTTCAGCTAATCTGTTCACGAATGCTGATGAGCATTTAAATGTTGGCAGGCATCTGTCCCATGGTTTATCTGAGATTAGAAGCTGCAAGGAACAGAATTCCTGTTTGTCTGTCACACACACACAGTTCATACATACATTGCCATAATCTCCAGTACATGTTACAAGACTGTCTTTGGTACAAAAATGTAATTTTTGTGCTTGGTGACTTGCAGCATATGTGTGTACCTGGATTGTTTCTCGCTGTGGTTTGATCAATATATCAGTGTATCAAATGTAGCTCTGGCAAACAGCAAACTTTTCATTTCATCAGAAATTTTAATGTAGCTGTGTTTGACAGTGTTGGTTGAATTTAATGGATAGAAGTTAGTCATGGGATTAATACAGTCCATAAAGTATTCTAATTCACCTTTTTGAATCCTGCAGCTTGGCTGAAGAGGAAATAAAGGCAGAGCAGGAGGTGGTGGAGGGGATGGACATCTCCACTCGATCCAAAGGTGAGTAAGAGGAATATTTCAATTAGGTTCTACAATACAATTATTTGTAAACCAGGATAATGAAGGTGTATCATCTGCCATGAAGCTACTCTTGAGTGGAGGCTCAAGAGTCACTGTGTTATTTACAATGACTAGTGTATGTTAGGAAGTGTTTTAATTTTTCCTTGGTTTTCATTATGTATCAACTCTACACATGCAAATATTTCAGTTTTATTTCAGGTTTATGAATAACTAAGGATAAATTACCAAAAAACAGAAACCTCTTGTATCACTTATCATGGCTTCCTCTAAAGTAGTGCTTCTAGATTGGTAAGGCAGGAGAAAGTAGTAATAGCAGCAAAACTATTAAGGCAGTATTTCCTACAGTAATGAATTCTTTTTATTCTAAGAAAAAGAATCACAGTAGCATTTCTGTTTCCACAGAAATTAGTCTCCTGAGCAGTATGTATTTCATGGACATTCATTCCTGTCCATCCCCTTTTGTACTTGCAGCTGAGTTTACCTGAAAGTCATTACTCTAAAACAGCAGCAATAGTTACTACCATCCTTTTGAAGTTCTGGCACATACCCAGTTACTCTTCACATTCCTACAGCAGTGCTCACAAGTCTGGTTAACTCTGAAAGTGCAGGTGGGATTGTCTTGAAGACATGGCGCAGATCATCTGCATGTTTTTTAATGAGGAAGCTTGGCTGGATAACATGGTTATAAAATTGGATTCAGGTCTTATTTGTACTAACAGACAGTAAGTTTATTGTTAGAGTTCTCATGGTGTGGTTAGGTGAGGTGGTGCATGTGATCTGACACCTCAGAAGAGATACACCAGCTCGTTTTGTCCCTTCTCCCTGCCTTGTTCTCCCTTCTCTCCTTCTGATCTTATATGTCAGTCTGCACTACTGGACAGCTTTCAGTATTTGCTTCTCTTTGTATTTTAGTTTTGTAAGCCAGCAAAAAGTAAATGTTTTTGTTGTTTTAATGATTTACTGACTGGGGTGAGTTCCCAACTCTGTGCACCACTACTTAGTTCCTTTGTAGTGCTTGTCACATCCCAGACACTTGAACTTTCTAACCAATTTCAAAGCTGAAACATTTTTCTGCTGTTGTAGTGACCAGTTTGTTTGTGAAAGAGTTTGATAACATAAGAACTTTGTATAACATACAATGGGGGTTATTAGATACATTTAGCTGCTCATGAAATTTCATCTTTATTTCTCCTTAGAAACTCTGGCCCACTTTCTAGTACTAATAAGAGTTCTGCATGCCTTAACTGAGCTAAACCGTTATTTATGTTACTCTGACATAATTAATGTCTAAAAGACACTTAAAAATCTGATATCTACTTATGTAGATGTTTACATTTTGGTTCTGGTGCTTGAATCAGCAGGTGTATGGGCCGTACAAAAAGCTTCCATTTCCTCATAGTAGTTCTAGTGCTGTCCTGACCTCAGGATATGTTGTTTCAATGAATTAAACCCACAGAAAACTTTCTGCTTTTTGTTTAGTAGGATTAAGATAAAGCTTTTTAGGACAGTGAGCTGATTTAATATCATAGTTATTGAAAAGCTCAGTCTGTCATGTCCCAGTCTTCTCACACACATGATCTTGCAGCTTCCCTTGCATTGTGGGCTCTTAACAATTAGAAGTGGTCAGTTCAGAGGGATTTAACCTGGCAGAAAGGGACTTGGGTTTTCATACTGTTTATGTTGTTGCAAATCCCTGAACCAGCTGATGCCAAAGCCAGTCTCACCACGGTGCTGGTTTAGGTTGACCCAAGCTGTCCTTTTGTGGAAGCCACTGGTCCTTGCATAGATGTTCTCCTAGTGCTTTAAATACCAGTGGGAGTGATGTAAAATGGCATTTCTGTATCACCATAGTAGAGATAAAACTTAGCAAGTGTTGAATCACTTTAATAAGAAGGGAATTGGTATTTGTTTAGCTAGATACTGATTTGCTTTAGCTAGTTTGTTAAATTTAACATGTATGTTGATAAAACCCCTGCCAGCACCACTCCAAGGACAAGAATAACAACCACCCACCCCAAGCCCTTACAGGCTTATTTTTTTCCAGTGAAGAATGTGAGATATAAAGAACTCTTTAGACTTAACTGTAAACCATTTCTCTTTGTTGTATACCCAACGTAATCTGTAAATTAGTGATAGAACTTAATAATAGTTGAAAATACAGTTTCTCACAGAAAATAAAAGACTCATAGATGTCATCTCCAAGAACTGGCCCCATTACAGGCCTGGTGTAATGAATCTTTCTGGACTCCGGTTATTGAGATGAAACAAGCTTCTCTGATAGTTCAGTGCAGCATTTCTGCAGCAGAGAAGTCACAAACCAGAATTTCAAAACTGTTATTCTGCTCTGTGCAAGGCAGAAAAAGTACAGCAAAGTTCTCAACTGGTGGGATGGTGGCAGCAATGTCTCCACTTGCAGCAAATAGCTTGTGCAGAGTTTTGCTTTGTGTGTCTTGGAAGGGATATAGTTGAGGAAGTTGACCCTATCTAGGCAAATCTGGTGGGGAGCACACAGCTCTTTGTGCTTTGTTTGGGTTTTTTGATGTGTGAGAAGCCTGTGCAAGAGATCAGTCCATGGCACTGTACAACCTCAGACTTGACCTTGAGCAGCAGATGAGCTGCAAGTCTGTAACTTGCTTGCCCACCTATGATTTGTACAGCTCATCTGAGGCTGTGTCTAGAGAAAGTTGTAGGGAAGCAAATTTAATTGCTGTAATACCAATTAGCCTGATGCAGACCTCCTCATGAGCGTTCTTGTTTTAGTATAAGCAGTTTAATTGCTATAATTCAGTTGCAGTTCAGTTTAAGCTAAACTAAACAATGCACTGTTTAATCTGTAACACAGGTCTGAGCACAGCCTTTGAATTGGTCTAGGTGGTTTCAAAGCAGCCTGAGCTGGTCAAACTGCTCAGTGCTGCAGTTTTATCCACTTCCTTCCATACCTAAGCTGGCAGGAAACTAACTGAACCATAAAATATGAGCAGTTTTCTACTAGCTCAGTGTGCTGAAACAGCTTGGTGAAGTGCCAGAAGTGGTGTAAGAGAGAAGGCAGGAATACACCAGTTGGGTGCAGGAAGTGTGGAGCTTTGTTAGCAAGCATTTAGGCAGAGCTTGGCTGGAATGAAAGCAGAGCTGAAAGCCATCACTGACACTTCTTACTTTATATTGTGGTAGCTGAAGCAAGTCTGTAGCTGGGGTCAGGGCTGTGGAGTCCTCCATATTCAACTGCATTTCTCTACCCTTCTCCTTTGCTGGCTGTAATGCTTCTGCTGTTGCACAGTCAACTGTGTCAAGTAGCTGATGTAGCAGAAAATTGATCATTTTTTGTAATACCAGATTTTGCCTGAATCATGAACTGATTAACCCTCCTGTTAAACACAAGTGCCTGTCTCCAAAAAGTTGTGGGGACAGATACCTAGTAAGGTGGGAAAGAGGACTAGAGTAACTCTAGCAGTTATAATTTAGATCTGCTTATAAGCTGTGCAGCCTTGTTAAAGATAAGGTTTTAAAATACACTGCTCTCTTGATGATTACAAGAAAGCATAAGGCATCTGAGATCTGGAAGTGGGAAATGACAGCTTAAAGAGAATCCAAAAACAGGAGTCCAAGATCCAACGAATCCAAAAACAGAAAATGGAGTGAAGAGAGGATTGCTGTTTAGTGAAGGAGAGAGGCTGTGGATTGCATGATTATATTTTGTCCTTTCTTTATGATATATTGACATGTCCAGCAGAAACATTTTATTACATTTCTGCTCCAGCCTTATGGACTACTTTTTAATAAACAAGTTTTATTAAATATTTCAAGATGGGGCTTGCAAGGTCTCTGGATAAATGTCTAAATATTTCCAGGTTGTGGTTTCAGTGCAAATTCTGTCTTCGCTTGTACTTGTTCTCTGGACAGAATGAATTCTCCACTGAGTGTTTTCTTCCTAATAACCTGGAAGAATTTTTTTTTAAATCCTCTCTGCTAGTTTAACTTAGCTGCTAACAGTGGCAAGCTGTGGTGGCAGATGGGCTTCCATGTAGGTTTTTATGTATTTCAGCTGATACTGGAACTATTGCCTGTTTAGTGCCCAGTCAAAAGGAGCTCTTTAACTCTCTTCTTGCCATCATCAGTCACATGTCTCTTTGCCTTTGCACTTCTGCTGGCACTCAGGACTTGGGTGGAGAGGTTGTTTTGTACCTGCTTTTCTCACTGAACCAGATTACTGGGGAGTTGAGCAGATGTTGGACATTGCTGGGAGCAGCCTTGCCCCAGCAGGGACAGCTGGTCATTAGATGGTCTTTGCTTGGCATAAACTCATATACTGAGGTCCTATTGCTTAACGGGGAGAATTCTGACATTTACAGGTTTGGGGTTTTTTTCAGGTTTGTGTTAAAGTTTTTGGTGTTAGGAGCTCCTCTCAGTGGTAAAATGTTCAGATACAATGAATATAAATACAAAAATGACTAATTAAATGGAATTCTGACAATGCAGGATACATTTTGTAACAGTTTCATAATAGTACATCTCTATCAGCTTTCTTTGTAGTGATACCAAGTATTTAATCACACAGAGATGAGATTCTTACTCTAGTGTGAAGCTGAGACTCCTGCAGGGAGCAGGAGTGCAGCTTTGGGCTTTTGTCTCTCGTGCAGAGCCCTTGCTATCAGCAGTCCCACCTTAGGAGGGCCTTGGGACAGCAAGTCCCCCACAGCCAGGCTCCAGCTCATCCTTGCCTTTCAGCTCTTACCTTGCAAGTTGTTGGGAAGTATTTCTTTTTCTTTATCTCCCAAAGTCCTACAGTGAAGAAACAACTAACAGTGTCTTTTTGTACTTGTGTAAGACTGTAACGTGGCAGGAGTTCATCAGAATTTACACAACCACAGCTGACCTCTGTTATTTATTGCGTTAAGTAACTGGATTGGGTTAATTACATCGGTTGAAGTTTCTGGAATGTAAACAGGGCTTTAGTGGTTGGTTGCAACTGCATCATGTTTCACAACTCTGGCAGAAAGTTAAAATTCCTCAAAGCTGAGTGTAAGTTCTAACAGATTTATCCATGATTTTATTAAGTTTTTAAGATATTTTCCCTTGCTAAAGTATTACAGGCAATAGATTTGAAAAATCAGGATAATAAATTTAACTGGAAGGCTTCAAAGTTCTGGAATTTTTCTAAACCTGTTCTATCAAATGGGACAAGCTAGTATTGCTACGTTTTCTGTCAGTTTTCTTCACTGATTGCACTCCATGCCATTTAAAGTACAGGCATTCAGAGATTTTGAGAAGGAGTGGCAGTCTAGGTGATTTTTTTTCTTGTTCCATCTAAAGGTATAGATACACATTTCTGCAGGGTAATGGCAGCTTAAGCAATCTTCAGTCACCTTTCTTTTCTTGTATCTTCTCTCACACTGCCTTCTTACAGCTGTTTTTTAAATCCATCAAATTAATTCTTCATGCAACTGTTTTTAATAAATTTTGGGGTTTTTACATTTTATTGAATTTAATTCTTTGATTTGGTTCACCAAATGTTGGCAGAACTGTTAGTGCCATAATAAAAGGCATAGCATGGCATTGGGAATAAACTTGAAGTGACACTTTGCTGAGTGTCTTACATGGCTGTGTTGTGTTTCTAGTTGGAAATGTTATTCAGAATTTTGCATATTTGACCCCCTTGCATTGAGATATCAAAAACCTGCTTAGATCACAGGAATCTCATTGTAACTAAGTCTCAGTTTACTGATGTCTCCTGTGAGGCTAAAGTAATGCTTTCACTGAAAAACACATTGCTGTTTCTGGCTCCTGGAGAACAAAAATGACTGCTAATCTTACCATCTTTATCACAAATCATATTGAAAAGCTTTTTTAATTTCTTTGTTGTTGTTGTTACTGTTTGAACAAATGTGTTTCTTAGTTTCTCGCTTATCACTTTCTGAAAATTTCCAGAACAGAAATTTTATTCTCCAAGCAGTAAGCAGCTCATTTTAATAGGATTTATATCCACAATTTAAGAAAACTAGGTACAGAATTTGAATAAGTAATACTCTTCATGAAAGTAAACTTGATATAGTTAAGATTTTCTTTTTTATTGTCTGCAGTTTGAAATGCAAAACTTTTCTTCCCATCCACACAATCTCAAAGAAGGTTAGTTCTTCACTCACAGTAAAAGATATTATCCTGCAATTTCCACACTTTTTGGGAAGGCTTTTATTTTGTTTGCCTATCTTTTTGGTAAGGTTAAATTTGAAAATTGTGCTGTATTGTAATTCTGGTTTACTCAGGCTTTTCTCATTTGCCTTGCTATCCATTGCATTGAGGATGGGGGGCTGAGGCAACATATCCTGGTCTAAGTCACGTTTCCATCCTTTTCCCTTATACTGGCACTTTCAGCTCTGGGACTTGTTGCTCGGCTGACTGAACTGAAATTAAATTTTAAAGTTGTTGTTGATTTAGGCCATATCAGTTTTCCAAAGTATCTTGCTTCCTGGGTGAATGAACCACAGTGTTGGAGAAAGAAAAAGGAAACAAATTTTATTTGTGGAAGGGTGCTGTGAAGCCTTGACTTAGGTGTGGGTTTCAGCTCTCATTAAGGCTTTATTGGGATAGAAAATAATCCAAATGTAAGAGATTTCTAGAAATACATATGTAGACATGATTTCACCATTGTTTTAGTCTGGAATTGCCTTGATTGCATTTAGCTTAAGGTTTTAAATTGAAAAAATAACAAGAAGTATGGCAAGAAGGGCATAAGGGGGTGTCACTGTCAGTCTGTGGTACTGAGCAGTTTATGCTTTGTTCTTACAGTAAGACATCTTGATGCTGCTTGTTTTCAAGAAGGGTTACATTTAAATATCACAGGAAAAGCAAAGAAAACAACATCCTACTTTTACAGGTTTTCTGAGTTGGCACCTGCTTCTATTGAGAAAAGCGAGAATTCTCGGTTGTCAGGGATCCCTGCTCTGGAGTGTTTACAGTGCAGCACTTTGCAATATACAAAGTATAAAAATATTTGTTTGTGGTCTGTGTTCCATATGCTGCAGCAAGATAAGATCTCTGATATAAATAATACACTTTTGTTTGTTTTTATAATTTTTTAAGCTAAACTATAGTAAGTCATTACTGTAGTTATCTGCTTACAAAGTGCATTGCCATCACATAAAGTTGGACTTACTAAGCAGTCATAAAGTGTGAAATGAAATTGCTTTAGGGTTGAAGTATACTTTATTCTATCCCCTGGGAGCAGTAGTTACTAATCCTTTAGTCACATGATGGCATGCAGAAACAAAGATGTAAGCTTCAGGTGGAGCTCAGGTTAGCTTGTTGCTCCCCAGTGAATGATTTGTAAGAGCACTCAGAGGTGCTTATTGTCAAGCTTGACAACATCACAGACCAATTAATACTAACCTAGTGATGCAAAACCAGGGAACTTTTAATGAGAATTTCAAAAGTTATTTCAGGTGTCTATTTTTTCACTTGAGCTGGAAATCCATTTTTAAAGTGGTGTTAAGAAAGTAAAATCACACAAAAAACCCAGTAAATAAGTAGTCTAAGGTTGCTTGGCAAAATTAATATTTTTAGTACAATTGGTTTATCAGTGAGAAGTTTGGATCAGGATGACATGCTCAGGGTGTGATGGGAGTTCAGTAGGAGGAGGAAAATTGTACAATCACAAGCAAGTGGTGACCAGCTGGCCTTGTGAGATCCTTCCTAAGGTGAGACCATTCTTGCTCGTTAAACACTTTTTGAGAAATATTTACTTATCATAGAAGAGATCATAGAAATTCTGTCTGTTCCCTTTTGGAGCAGAAACTTGAATCCACCCCTTAAGCAATGCTACAGTCACCAAGTTATTGCACAGCTTAAATTTGGCCTCTTTTGTTCTTTCCCCCCAGATTTTTTTCACTTTTTTCAAGTAACCCTACACTAGGGAAATGATTCAAAATGAAAAATTAACTTTCCTCCTTACACGTTGTTTTAACAGGGATCAGTTTCTTGATCTGGCTCACAACTCAGCTACGGGAGCTCTGTTCACACAGCTGGGAGAGCCAGGGAGGGAGAAGCAGCAGTTTGTGCTAAACAGAGTATTCCTGCTGAAAGAAATTCACACAAAATGCAATTTTTAATCATAATTAGAATAGGAAACTATAGCTCAAACAATTTAAGAAGATGCTACCATTCTTTTGTTACGTGAAATGAATTAAAAGCGTGTTCATGTTATCAGGTCCCTCATTTTGGTAAATTGGCAGCATACTGTGGTAGTTCAAGACACTGGCCTATTCCACTAGCACAACTAAATCTGAAGAAATATGCCTGTACATTGCTGTTTTCCTGTCTATTACTCTAATTTTTCCAGTTACATTGCTTCAAGAAAATCTCTGTGCATTTGAATAACTTGACAGCTGAAAAAAAAAAAAAAGGAAGTGTATTTCAGGTCAGTTTTTGTATGTTGTCTATGAGTCACCACTAGTTGATTTGAAAATCCCCAGTATACTCAGGCTTCTTGAACCAAGGAGGAAAATTACATCACTTTAAGTAGTTTTTAAAATTACTTAGCCAAACATACATGTTTGTGTGACCATTTCATAAGATTGGTATTGAATCAGCACCTTTTCTGCTGAATTGTGGCTTGGATTTGGCTGTGACTGAATAGTCATTCAGTTCTGGTTTAGCTAATAACAGTTTAACACTTTCCTGACCCTGAATCAGTTTAGGAAAGAAGCAACATTTAAAAGTTGAAATGGGTCACGTGAAGGGTGTAGGAACTTTACTGGTGATTTTCATACTTAGGCATGAGACACAATGTGCAGTGTCACAGCTTCTTTGTAAACCTCACAGTCTGAGGCTGAAGAGCTGAAATGAGACTTCAGATATGTTCACTGGTGGCAGTTTTGTGCCTGGAAGAAAGAAATAAAGGCAAAGAGCAAAAAACTCTACTGTCCATTTCACCTCCTGGTTTAAGGTGTGCCTATGTAGGCACAATCTGGAAATAAAAGCCCAAATCTCTTTAGGGAGTTACAGGGATGGCTTTATTTTCTGGTGAGAAACTTGGGCCTAGAGACCCCTTTGAAGATATTGTTTGCAAATAATAATAAAGAAACAGACTTTAATGTGATGGTGAGAAGATGAGAAAAGACATGATATGATGCTGTTTTTGTGGGTCACTCTGAATGCAAACAGCTCCCATGCTGAAAAAGCTCCATTCTACTTTCATGAAAAAAAATAGCATTCAGAGCTTGTTTGATTTTTAAGTTTGATCATTTTGATTTAGTTGTGAGCTTTGGTTTAGCTGACACTGATGCTGCAGTTTCTTCCAGGATAGCTGGATTAACACAACTCTCTTGGGATATATGAAGCATATCCCAGCCCAAGGAGTTCTTCTGCCACCTTCTGTGCATAATCAGCTAAAGTGACAAACCCTCTGAGTTTGCTGTCAGCAGACTTGTACTGTGTTGGCATTTTTATTGTCATAGTTGCTTAAGAAGGGGAGGAAACAGACGTATTTTTCACACATGTAGGTGACATAGCAGCTCTTTGTATTGTCAAATCAATCTAAATTTTGGGCTAAATGGAGCAGGAGGCAGATTTGCTTGAATCCAAACACAGCAAGTAACAATAATGGCCTCAGACACATTGTACTGATTGATTTCAGCCAAGGCATGTCAGCAGATAACTGGTGCTAAATGCTGCCAGTTTGTGTAAAAGAGGAGGGGAGGGGTGTGTGGGAAGGGAAAAAAGTCACAGGTTTTGGTATCAAAACTCAAAACATGACAGGTTTTTGTTTGTTTATTTAAACCAGCTTTACTACATTTTGCCAGCATTTTATAGTTTATGTCAACAGAAGAGTTCCTCTTAGAGCTGTCAGTAATATGTCTGCTGGAGTCACTGTGCCTACACAGCTAGTGGTAGTCACTTCTAGAATGGTGGAAATTGTTGAAATTCCAGATGTTGTTAGCCTGGTGTAGCTATTCTAGGATAGTAAAACACAGGATGGGCAAACACTTCTACAGTTGTTTTCTCTTTCAGTTATATGTCCCTCCACCTATATTTTCATGCGTTTTTCATATTTATTTATAGTTTCCCTAAGTATTATCTTGACACATGTTAACCAAGCTTTTGGTCAATCAGAAGTCATCATATAGCACTATATTTTCCATAGATTTGTGTAGAAACTGGCCAAAACCACTGCAGTTTTTAATTTTTTTCTGTGCAGTTAAATATTAGGGGGATGGTTCGGTTGTTCCTCTTATGATATTGTTGAATTCTGATCCCTGTGGTTCTATGTATAATTTTGTTTTGTTGCATGCATTGAAACCTTAAGTAAAAATTAAACTTGTTGACCCAACTCTGATGAAATTTCACTTGTATTTTGTCAGAATCATATCACAATTCTATGACTGTCCTTTACAACTGATTGTGTACTTGTTTCTTTTGGAAAATAGCAGTTAGTTCTTTTTAATTGCGCTGAGTAATTGTATTCTTTAGGGAGTACTGAAATTTTGTTCTGAGAGAATGAAGTTGCAAATGCTCTTATTTTAAAAAGATGAAATAAAAATCTTTGAAGGGTGTGAATGACAAACCATAACATTGTTGGAAGGTTTTTCATCAGTTTGCAGTCTTTACCCACATTGTTTGTATCTGTTACAGATCCTGGCTCTGCTGAACGTGCAGCACAAAAACGGAAATTTCCCAGCCCTCCACATTCCTCCAACGGCCACTCACCTCAAGATGCATCCACAAGTCCTATAAAAAAGAAAAAGAAGCCTGGTCTATTGAACAGTAATAATAAAGAGCAGGTAAGAGAAGCCATGGTTTTATTATGCTAGAATATGAAGCAGTAGAAGATGTAGAGATAGCTGATCAGGAGCTCAGTCTTCTTCAAGGAAGCTCCATTTTTGTATTCTTAAGGAATGGATATTAATTTTTGAATGTAGAATGTATTGTAATTTTTATTTGAATGCTCTTTGATTATTCTTTTACATCTGTTGAAAAAGACCACCTATGTTCTGCTTAGTGATTTCATAAAGGTAATAAGATGTATAACCATTAAATGCAGTTTGGAACAGAACTATTATGAATAATTACAACAATGAATAATAACAATAGCAAAACCAAAAATAGCTGTTTTTTAATTAAAACCATTAGCAGGAAATGTTCAGTAGTATGATAACCTAGATTAAGAAAGGTCTCAATGTCACTGAAGTTCCTCATCTGCTTGCAGTCCTTTACTACTGCCCATTAGTCAGCTCCACCTTGGTACTCTGTATATTTCCTCCCCTTCCTTAAAGTTTCCAGGCAGTATACACTCCTACCAAACTAGTTAAATCAAAGGATCCTGCTCACTTTTCAGTCTTTATGCTTGTAACCTTATTTTTACTGTCTTCTGAATGCTGAATTGATGGCATTTGTTGTCCTTCTTAGAACTTGACTCCACAAGTCTTTGACAATTTCTAATTGTATGATGATTATATGAATTGTATTGAATAGCAAATGTTGCAAAGCATCTGTATCACCTTGGAGTAGAGTACATGAAAGCAGTTTTCAGCCTTACTGAAATTACTTCACACCTGGTGTACTAATGACATGCCTGTGTATTTTTCAAAGTGCCTTTTTGTGTCACGGGGTTTTTTGCCAGTGTCATATAAACACAGGATTAAGTTCTGAGTGTTCAAAGCACTTTCTCCTGGCATAAGAGCATCCCCATTATCCTGGTACAATTGCACTGGTGAAGAAAGAAAATGAAATTCCTACTCACTGCAGTTGTCCTGGAACAAAAGCTGTTAATAAATCAGGCCTTAAAACGCAGTATAATTGTATTTTATTTCAGGATAATCAGGAGGTGTAACTGTATCATGTGGAGGGGCACTGGGATCAGTTTGGCATTTGCTGAGCTTCATTGAAGCCTGGGTTTATTCCTTTACATCTTGGACATTTTCTGGGCAGATTTTGCCCCTCTGAAGTCTGAACTTGTAACTGTGCAGTGCAGGGATAATTTTGCAAACAGTGGAATTGAATCCTGGGTATTAATTTCCACTTTTTCTTCCTGCATTTAAAAATATATGTGAAAACACAGTTGCAGTTGTTGAACTTGATAAATTCCCCTTGGTAAATACTTTTCTGTTTTCCAGGTATCTCACACCTGTACAGGATAGAATAAAGTTGTGTATCTAATGAAGAAAACCTATCAGACTTGCTTATTTTGCTGTGCTTAATACAAGTTAGCAAGAAAATATCATCTGTTTAGCTTTTACAAGCTGCTTTTCATTTAATGTTGTCTTGCATGTCAAATTTGAAGTGGGCATGCCTGAAGATTGTCGTGTCTAAATAGGTTCAAACTCTGCTCTCTCTGGTAGCAGGAGCTGTTTTTAAAGATTGTTTTACTGCTGAGCAGATGTGAGCTGAGCATGCAGGTTCTAGTTTTGCTCTCAGGGTGAGTTTGAGTATGATGTAGCTGATAGCTGTCATTCTGATTGACTGCTAAATCTGTTTTGAGGTATGACAACCTCCCTGGAAACCTCTAACTTAATATTCTACATTACAAAGTGCTTCATAGTACTTGAACATTTCAAGATACCATTACTAAAATTATAGTTGCACAAAGCTTTCTATTACATGTTGTGGGTGCAGTAACAGATCTTCAGAATGGTGCCGTCAAGTATTTAAAGTGCTGAAAATCAAGGAAAGAATTAAGGAATTGTAGAATGTAACTAAAGTGAAAAATCAGGACCTTATGACACTTAATTGGACAGTTATAATGTAATTGAAGTTGTCATCTTGTTTTACTACTAGTTTCAATATTTATTTAAACTGAATATAAATAGTGATCTTTTCTCTCCAAAACAGCACTGCAGTACTGTTACTTGTTTTCTTCAGTTTCCTTTGTCATTCTACAAGTTTTAATAACTTCAATAATGCCTTTAAAATTAAAGCTACCACCCAGTTGAGCTTGAACTTTAATAACTGTTAAAATTTTAACTCTTAAAACATATTACTCTGACTAGGACAAGTGAAAAGGTCCTTTGATGCAGTTGAATCATTCATTTTCAGTCTTTTAGTTTTGTTCTTTGGGTCTCTGTGTCTCTAAACCCTTTTTATTTTTGTTTCTTGAACTTGGCTTAGGCAAAATAAGGTGATAGATGTCTAAATGATAAAAGCATCCTTGAACAGAAACCAGATTAATCTCATTTGCCAGCAAAATTTGACTTCAGTTTGGATGTTATGACTTCTGTGGAAGTTTGACAGGTTTTATGTTTGTCTTAAAGCAGAATCTTTGAATCTTAAAAAGTTAGTGTTGATATACTACTTACATCTACTTCAAATTCAGAATATATATTAAATTCCTCTGGTAATTTCCTTTATCTGCAGTGGAGGAAGTGCCCCACAGCTGCCTGTCCATGTGTACAAGACTGAGATGGTCTCACAGCTGTGGTGCACTTAGCTGCAAACAAAACATGTTTCTGCACTGGAAATTACAACTTTCCCTTCCTCACTCTGGTTTCTTTGTTTGAATGTTTGTTGTAGTAATTAGTTTGAAATGGACTGAAATCCTTATGCTGTCCCACTTATTCCACAAGATCTCATAGAACCATCCTTCTGAAATTCTTGTCATGTTATGTCATTAAATGTGTGTGTATAAAAAGTACAGAAGTAACACTTTCCCCATTTGTGTGGTGGGAACAAAGTGTCTCTGGGCTTTATTATCTCTAGAATAGAAAATGAAAACCACCAAAATCATGGCACAAAATCATGTGAAATTTTAGGTGGCAGAGTGTTTATGAATAACATCCTTTCTTTGCCTAAAATACTGTATATTGTTGGATAATCTGGGGTTTTTTTGAGCTAAAACATCTTCAGGTGGGTTGCTACTTCTACCTTGAAGATCCCTTATTCCTGCAGATAATTTCACCTCCTTTATAACTTTAGGTATCTAGAAATACCATGGTTCAAAGAGGCATGCTGGTGCTTTCTGGGGACGTTATTTATGCCCCATATGACTGATTTTGTTCAGGATGCCTCAAAGGTACAGAGCACATGTTTGGTTGCCCTGTTCTGTGAATCACGTGGTTGTGTGACAGCTCAAGAGTCTCAGAAGTTGCAGATTTGTAAATGGTGTGGGACACTTGCAAAATGACCTGAGAATCAAACAAAATGGTTCTTCAGACTACAAGTGTTTGGATAATTGCAAGTGAAGTTACAAGCAAGTGGTTTTACATCAAACAAAAAAGTCACATTAAATGAGCTGCCCAAAATCTCAAGGCTGTTTCCCTCCTCAGCCAACCACCCCTATAATGAATATCAAACAGAGAATTTGAGTTCCCTTGTCATTAATAAATAGAAAGTAGTTTTACATGTTAGCAGCTCTTCAAAGATGATATAACAAACTTCGGGTATCTCTGGACCCATTTAAACCATCTCAGGCTCTTCACTTCTTGTGTTTTGGCATCAGCTGTGTCTTTGAGCTGTCAGGCTCAAGGCAAAGAGCAATTCATGCAGGTTACAAAGTTAATACTGTTTTTTAGTGCAGGCAAAGCGGTAGAGATGTGAGTCTCAAATTGTGATATGCATTTAGGTGGTGAATGAAATCTCTCCTGTAGTGGAGGTGGCTGCTCAGGATGTGAATTTGCTCCTTTGTTATCCTTCTCTACAGTTTGCCTTATTAATCAAAATCAGCATTGGCTTGCTTCGTGGTACAAAGCTGTAAACTGCTGCAAACTAGCACAGATTTGCATGGAGTTCAACTTCTTGTTTCAGGACTAACCTCTTCAGTTGTCCCAGGTTTAGCCACTGCTAAATATCTCAGTATTTAGCTTGCACGGCCCCATGGAATTCTGAGTTTAGAAGGCCAAATAGCTTCTATAGCAATACTTCTTTCTTGAAGCTGAAAGTGTTTGCTGGCTCTTGTTGGATTGCATGTCTTGCACTCAATGCCCTCACTTGCCACAAAAAATTTATTTCTGGTCTTGAGTGCAAATTGTCATTCAGCATCTGAATAAGCAGTAAACTTCTTTATGAATGATTTTGTGCAATGACTAAGATACTGTGCTTGCATAAATGTTAATCAAACTCTGTAAATTGCTGTTTGCTTATGTATTATGACTATTATGATTTGAAAAAATGCAAATTTGTTTTGAAACCAAACCTGTTTTTCTTGCCTACATTTCAGTCAGAACTAAGACATGGTCCGTTTTACTATATGAAGCAGCCACTCACCACAGACCCTGTTGATGTTGTACCACAGGATGGACGGAATGATTTCTATTGCTGGGTTTGTCATCGGGAAGGCCAAGTCCTCTGCTGTGAACTCTGTCCTCGGGTTTATCATGCTAAGTGTCTGAAACTGACAGCCGAACCAGAGGGGGATTGGTTTTGCCCAGAATGTGAGGTTAGTTTGATATAAGGAGTGGATTTCTTTCTTGGTTTTGAGATTTAAGCAGCTTTCTCTGTGTTCTGTAATTTTTCGGGTTTATTCCTATTGCCTCTTGGTCAAGGTACCAGAAAAACTTGTGCAGAAGAGGAAGCATCCATGGCTCTGCTTCACCACTTTTTCTCTGAGTGTTACCTGCCTTGTGTTTGCCTTTTTACCGCGAGTCTCCATCTTCCTTTGTGTCTCCAGCTCTAGAGAAGCACCATTTCAAAGAGTGGTCTCTTCATCATGCAGCAGTAATTCTGAAATCATTCTGAAGTTTTCATTAGTTTAACTTGTGCTTCTTCTTGTGGGCTGATCAGCTTTTCAACAGTGCAGAAAAAAAATGCACTATAGGGTCTACATAAACAAGTGGGTATTTTGTTACTGTGGAAGAATTTAATCATTCCTCTCCAGTGGTTTCTGGGGAGAGAATACTTAGCATCCAAATATCTGTAATGAAAGCAAATTGACTTATGGCATGTTTTCCTCTGATCACTTATTTTATTAGAGTCCAGGTGACCTTCTCACTGTCTCACATTGCTCTGAACCCATATTGTATTTGGGAATTTTATGTATTCACATATCCACTTTGTGTGATCTTGAAGATGCTGGATAATTTTCTGCTCTTTTCCTTTTTTCTTCTTTTTTGATAATATACACAGCCCAAAACCCAGGTAAAACAGGCATCTGATGTACTTGCATTGCATTATCAGAAATGTTTTGTTTCTTATAAAACAGCTATTATCTTTCATTTGACTGCTAGAATGTGTCAGTGGAGAATGATTTATCTGGAAATATTTGCTGACAAAGTGTTTTTTTAATCTGAACTTTTAGAAAATCACAGTTGCAGAATGCATAGAAACACAGAGTAAAGCAATGACAATGCTCACCATCGAACAGCTATCATATCTACTGAAGTTTGCACTACAGAAAATGAAACAGCCAGGGGTAAGGACATTTTTGTTGTTTTCTTCTTTAAATACTTGGATCATGTGTTTGTCATAATCTGGGGTTTGCTTCCTTTAGTGGATGATAAATGTTTAGTTTATCAGACTGTCTGTAGCAGCTTCTGTTCTATCTGCCACCTGTCTACCACAAACCTAGTTTAGGTTGTACAGACTGTTTGGGAGTGCATTTAAACTGTACTTTTGTGATGTAACTTCTGGATGTATTCTCAGTGGGTGTAATGAAAGTACAGTGTGGTTTTCCAGTGGAAGGTGGTGGTTTCTTACTCTCTGAAAGTGGACAATGCTATATCAGACATAAAAGGGGAATGTGGAGACATGATCTCTTCCCAATATATTTATATGGACAGCCCTAGGCACTGACACTTGCATTATTGAGTATATGTGTTGAAAATGTAGCTTCTGTTATTAGCAAGTGTTCTTACCACAGAAGTTGGTTGTATCACATAATTTTAAAATGCTGAGGAAACTCCTTCAGTGTGTCCAAAACGTGTGCCATTGTTTGTTGTGAATCACAGCAGTACCTTTTACAAATCCCTCAGTTTTTGTGGTTTTTGTAATTCATCACATCCAGCATATGAAAAATCAGCTAAATGAAATTCCTGTTAATTCCTGTTGTTCTACTATTAATTTATTACCTCACAACATTTTATAATTACCTTTGAAGAATTTTGTCTGATAACACAGAAAAGAAGTGTTGTGTCATTGATGAAACTGCTCCGTATTAGTAACCAGTGTGGTTATTTTTATCCCTAACAGACAGAGCCATTTCAAAAGCCAGTTTCACTGGATCAACACCCAGATTATGCAGAATATATCTTTCATCCAATGGACCTTTGTACATTAGAGAAGGTTTGTATGAAGCTAGCTGAGGAAGGTCTTGAGTTTGATTACAGCTATCTGTAACATTTCTAAAATGTTTGATGTCAGGGGGAGAGAGGTTTTTGAAATTATTTTGATGGGTGGGGTGGTTTCTTAGTTATTTTGAAAATGAGTTCATTTAGAGCTTAAAACCAATCATATGTTAACTGAACTTCTCTGTTTTGTCTGAGCCAGTAACAAATGCTTGGGAAAAAATAGTGGAAAAAAGACAAGCTTATACTGCTGACTTCCTTCTATTAAATTCAGCTGATTCCATGAATGATCTCCAGGAGGGACCTCTTAAAGCAGGATTTTCATTTGATCATTATGTTGCATTATGTTTCATTTGATCATTATGGATCATTGGTTCACTAATTAGGGACCATTTGATGTATATCCAGGGGTAATTCTTGACTCATTTTACTGATCATTCAACAAATACTGTAATCTCCACTGCACCTGAGGTGTAGAAGAAAAAAGAAACAGTCAAGGGGTGGATAATGGAACTTTCATTCTCAGTTCAATAGTAATTTGAAAGTACATATAATGAGGAAATTCTCCATTGCTTAATGAAGAGTGAAGCATTGCAGAGCTTTGTTCTGTCAGGACCTGGTGAAGAGACAAGTTTTTATTCTCTGTGTCCTTACAGTGGAGGCTGATGTCTTTATGGTACAAAGAATGGTAACAAAACCATGGGACTGATTTTATTTAATCAAATTGCTTTACTCACTAGGTAGACTCTAATATCAAACATATTGTCTAATGTACTGTGAGCAGTATTTTTTCTGGGTCTTGTGAAAATCAAAACTGCTGTGGAGTGATAATACATCAGTAGAAGAAACCAAAGACTTTTCTGTGGAAACATTGTGTTCCTAACACTGTTAGGAAGCATGTTTTTCTGGAAATGTTTGAGATGTTGATCTAAATAATTCACTATTTAGATTTAACTTAGACAGTTCATACATTTTCAGGGCAGTCAGAAGGCACCTTGAATTTGAGAGATTCTTAAACATTTAGAATCATAATTCTGCAGTAAATAAATGTCATGGAATCACAGACTGGTTTGGGTTGGAAGAACCTTTAAAGCTCATCTCCTTCCAGCCCCCTGCTGTGAACAAGGACATCTTCCACAGCACCAGGTTGCTCAGAGCTCTGTCCAGCCTGGCCTTGAACACCTCCAGGGGTCAGTTTTATTTATTGTAGGACTGATAGAACACAACATTCAGGAAGAAGCTGTCGCTTTTTACTGATTTCTGTTTCCTGATACATTCGTAATTTCTTCTTTACAGAATGTTAAAAAGAAAATGTACGGTTGCACTGAAGCATTTTTGGCTGATGCCAAATGGATTTTGCACAACTGCATTATTTACAATGGGGGTAGGTATTAATGTGTACTTACAGCCTCAGATATGAAACTTTGACATAGTTAAAGTCATGGAGCAATTTGTCCACTTCTACACTGAAAGTGTCTTCCTGTTAATGACTACAGAACCTAAAAACAACAATTTTTTTAAACAAGTGGAATAAATAAAACTGCAGGGCCGGATACAACTGTGCTGTCACTTACTCATTCCACCTTAGAGAAAACATTTCAAATAAGGTAGAATCATGGAATGGTTTGGGTTCATAGGATCATTGAATGGTTTGGGTCTTAAATGACCTGATCCAATCTGTCTCATTTAGTTCCAACCCCCAAATTGCTTTAATATTTTGCATCATACAGCACTTAATTGAGACATAATTGAGAAGATCGTACAGCAAATCCCTCACTAAAAGAGTGTGTCAGTGGTGGGAAGGCTGCAGCAGGCTATGAAAAGGAGCATTTAAAGATTATTAAATGTTACATTGAGAAGAAAGTGCTGATGTTCTGCTTTTGCAAGCATGTACTTCATGCATATGTTTTTACATAGTTTTTTAGATTTTCTCTTTTGTTTTTACAGATGACTTTTATATCTGAAAACTGTTGATTTTATCTTAGTTCTGCTATAACAATTTTCTTGGTTTAAAGCATTTTATTGTTTCCTCAGGAAATCACAAGTTGACACAAACAGCAAAAGTCATCATCAAAATCTGTGAGCATGAGGTATGAGTGCCCCAATTAAATTAATTGTTCTGTGTCTTTAGTGTTCCATTCATGTATTTGTGAGTGACATAACACGTATTTTCCAAGATGTGTGTTGAAGATTCATAATTTTTGTAGGTTTCCTTACATTGAGGTATGCATATCCACAGCCTACAGAATGGCATTTGGCAAAAGCATTGCTAATGTGTCTTCCACTAGGATAGTCACTACTTATAATTAAGCCTTGTGGGGAGGGGAGGGAAGAGGAGAAAGTGGATGTATGAATTCTGCTCAAAGGCACCTGTCTTGTTAATGAATATTTGGAGCTGGAAAAAGAGACCAACGTTTTCTGATGCATAGATGTTCTTTTACTGTCACAATATGATTTGCAATATGATTTTCTTCTGAATAAATGCAAATGACCACACTTTGGACTCTGTTTAATCTCTCCAGTAACTTTGCTTTTTCTTTCCAGATGAATGAAATTGAAGTATGTCCGGAATGTTATTTAGCTGCTTGCCAAAAACGCGAGAATTGGTTTTGTGAGCCTTGTGTAAGTTGAGAATTATGGTGGTCTAGCTACTACATTAAACTAGGAGTTATCATTTGACTGTTATCCCCTCTTTGTTTTAAACCTCTGGTGGTTACTGACTCAAGGAAAGCTGCTGTAGTTTACCAGGCAGCTTGTGCTGGGATACCATCCTTGTGGAGTCAGACTGCCTCAAATTACTTAGCTGTAAGATTGCAGGTTTTCACAAAAGGATTGCTCCAGTCAGAAATAATTGTAAAGGCTGTCAGCAACCAGTTCACAAGTTCTCTGTCTTCAAATATAAGGTAACTGCCTTGTGCCAGCAGTGCTTGTGTCTGCTACCCTCAGTGCTTGGAGGATTTCTGAAATGTGAACATCTCTTTCTGCAGATGTGCATCAGTTTAGACTTGACTGAACTGAATTTGGGAAGACACCTTAAGATTCTCAAGTAGAAGTGTGTAACCCATCAAGTTCTTTCTTGGACTGTCCTGGTTTCAGCTGGAATAAGAGTTCCTTTTCTTTTTTAGCAGCTGGAACAGTGCTGTATTTTTGATTCAGTATGAGAATAATGTTGATGACATACTGATGTTTTGGTTGTTGCTAAGTAGTGCTTACCCTAAGTCAAGGACTTTTTAGTGTCTTAGGCTTGTGTCTTGGCAGATCATAAGTGAAAATTACAGCATTTCAAAGATTGGCTCTAGCCTAACTTAAGTTATGCTATATATTTGGAGAGGATTAATAACAAATAAATGAATAAAGAAGTGCAGTTACAAGCAGTTTAATCAAGATGTGTAAGGTTTTACATTTAGCAACTTTTTTAAAAATAGTTTTATCATTTTGTCCTCTCAGGATTTATTATGTTTATAGTAAAATGGAAAATCTTGTATAGTAAAATCGTGTATTTGGCAAGTGCCTTGTGCACGTTGGATCTTTATTGAATCTAAGTGTTACATACAATTTTTAAAAAAAACATGTTTATTATCAGATTTGAAGCTAGTACTGCTTACATTTTCTTACTGTGTATTTTGCCTCTTCCTCTAGAGCAATCCCCACCCTTTGGTCTGGGCTAAACTCAAAGGCTTTCCATTCTGGCCTGCTAAAGCACTGAGGGATAAAGATGGGCAAGTCGATGCCCGTTTCTTCGGCCAACATGACAGGTGGGAGTTGAACAAAAGGATGTCTTTGGCTGTACTTAAAAACTTCATGTTGTAATTTTGTGTGCTTGCAAGTTTTTGGATCCTGGCTTTAGAACCTTGAGTCTGACAAAAACTGTGTAATACTGTAGCAAACACAGTTGTAGTTCCTTACACGTTTGTAAGATACATACATAATCTGGTGAGTGTGCAGCTTAATTCCTGTGTCTGGTGTAGTGCTGGAGAGGACTGCAGTTCTTAAAGGTGGAAGAAACCAATGAAGTCATTTATGTTGTCTAAACATTATGGGAATTTGTACACACCTGTAGGTTTTAAAAATACAGAAATATAACCTGTGTTGAAAATGCCAGTTTTGCTCTGAAGGGAGTTGTGAATCCCCTGCTTGGATGGGCACAGCTGTGATGAATACAAGTTGATTTGTCATGAGTTAGAAATACAAATCTGTAATAATATGTGCTGTAAAAAACTCAACTATACAGGGCCATGGAATAATTAAGTCAAAGTTCCTGCTGTTTCAGGGTCTTGGGAGGCAGTTTCAGAGTTGCTTAATTTCATGGTAAATAAAATCTGTCCAGTACTTGCTGATGGAACTTTTTCTGTCACTTAGGAATTTGGCCAACCTGGCCTGGGGTGTAAAATGTTTCTAAGTGCTTGTGAAGTATTAGTTTCCTTACCTGCTTTTTACATTTTTGTGCTATGACAGATAGGCTGTTTAGCCATGGTTGTCTTGCAGTTACACAGACTGTTCCAATTAGGAATATTTTGTCATTTGACCAGTGTTCAGTCATGTTTTATTGCTACTGGGTAAAGTAAAATAAGCCAGTAATGATCTAAGGCATGCGATTTGCATACTTACCAAAACTAAGCACTGAAATATTAAAAGAATGTAAGGATGGTTCTTTAAAAATATCTGATGTAGTAATATCTTTATGATTAGGCAAAAATAAATTAGTATTTGCATAAAAGCTGGCAATGTCAATTCACAGTATGAAATGTAATTATATTATCTTTTATTTTTCTGTTTTATATGTAGGGCCTGGGTTCCAATAAATAATTGCTACCTCATGTCTAAAGAAATTCCTTTTTCTGTGAAAAAGACTAAAAGCATCTTCAATAGTGCAATGCAAGAAATGGAGGTTTATGTTGATAACATTCGTAGAAAATTTGGAGTATTTAATTATGCACCTTTCCGGACACCATATACTCCCAACAATCAATACCAAATGTTGTTAGACCCTGCAAACCCAGCTGCTGGAACTGCAAAGACAGACAAACAAGAGAAAATCAAGCTGAATTTTGATATGACAGCGTCACCCAAGATTCTGATGAGCAAGTCCATGCTGGGCAGTAGCACGGGTCGCAGGATTTCACTGACAGATATGCCACGGTCACCAATGAGTACAAACTCATCAGTTCACACTGGCTCTGATGTTGAACAGGATGCAGAGAAAAAAGCAACTTCCAGTCATTTTAGTGCCAGTGAAGAATCCATGGACTTCATTGAGAAAAATACAGGTAAAAAAGGAGGTTGGAAATGGACGAGTTTTATTCCATGCACTTTTTAAAGACAGGCTTGGTTATTACTTGGTTTATGAAGAAATTTTTAAAAAAAAGGTGCACTTAACTTTCAGTATCACAGATAACAAAGAACAGTTCTTCCTGTCACATTGAGAAGGAATGAATAATCTTGAAAAATGACTAAACCTGTTCAATTTAAATAGCAGGAAATGGTTGTAACTATTAACGTGAATGGAGAGTGGAAATAAATAAAAAAAAATTAGAATTGTAATGAGTAGGTATTCTGGTTTTAAATCTGTCTATTAATTTTGTGCCTTTTTCAGCTTCTCCAGCACCAACAAGAACAGGTCAAGCAGGGAGCTTATCAGGCAGCCCCAAACCTTTCTCTCCTCAAGCATCAACGCCGATTTCTGCTAAGCAAGAAAGAACTTCCACACCAGGAAGCATTCTGAATCTTAACCTTGGTTAGTTTTGATATTTGAAAACCTAATATTCTTACATCTGAACAAATGATGGTGGTGTCAGTGCAGCATAATACGAAGAAATGTCCTTGTATAAGCAAAGGTCTTTGAATGAGACACAGGTGTAATTATTGTTTTATCAGATTTACTGGGTTTTTTATCTTGTAAAGGAAAGTTTCTGTTATTGTTCCTTGTTGATGAAAGGAAGTAGTTAAAGGATAATTTTTTTCTTAGCTGAACTGTAAAAATAAACGTGTCTAAACAGTAGGTAAGTTTCTGAAGGTTGTAATTCCATGAATATTGCTGGTCTTCACCACTCACTCTCTCTCAAGTGAATTGCTGCCAAGGTTTTCTTGTGATCTTTAGGATTTAGGATTTACTAGGGCTTCTCTCTTGCTGCTTTCACATCACCTCCTCACTGACCATCCCTCTTTAGGGAGATAGATGGATGAAAGGAATTAGCAGAATTCTTGAAGTCTTGAAACTCCCTAGAAGTAAATTTTGGGAATGTGGAATTTTGAAAGATGGAGTAGGTAAGTACTAAATTGGTAAAATGGTCCTGCAAGCCAAAATGTAAATCAGTTTCCTCAGTCATGCTTTGTTCCTGTGAGTGTTCTGATTCAGTTCTGGTTGCTTTTTACCTCCATGTGATATTACACAGAGAACCAGGATTTTGCCCCCTTGGTGTTAGCCAGGTATTTCAGGAAGGCTTAAGTTCAAATAATGAATTCATTTCTTCAGTGCCTTACAGGTATTCTGATTCTGGATACAAGCTCACAAATCTCTTTTTCAGTGGGTCATATGTGTGGACATAATTGTAAAATTAATTTATTCTGCTGCACTGCAGCTGTTTGTCACCTCATCTGAAGTGACAATGCATTTGGAAAAGCATTAAGAAATACATAGTGCTGCAGTTGTTTGAGCCACAGATGGGAGACATCAGCTGGAACACTTTGAATAAATAGCATAGATTGGAAAATCTGATGTTATGGTCCATGAGTAATACCATAAAAGAAGTGCTTGTGCACTTTCAAGTAGAATACATGGGTTTTTTTTCAGGTTTAGCGGAATTTCCTTTATTAAATACACTTCTTGGTGTGATGAGAGTGAACAACCCTTCTTCTTTTAATGGTGTCAGCTGTGCCAGATGTGTTCTTCTGTGGATATTAGAATTTTTCCAGTATAACTTATTGTGTCTCATTGTCATACCTGACGTGAACAGTTTCCCTCTGCAAAAACAAAAGTGAGAGTCTAGAAATCAAAGACACTTTGTATCTTCTGAAGAGTGCTAGGAGGATTCTGTGGTCTGCAATTCAGCAAAAAGGAAGGAAAAACAACAGGAATGAACCATCTGTTGCTACTGGCAGACCTGCCAATTTGGAAAATGGAGGTGTGAATGAGCAAGATATACAGGGAGCTGGGGGGAAGAAAAACATGTCTCTGATAGTGTAGGACCTGCCCTTGGATAACAGAGGCAAGAAACAATAAGAATGTACCTTGATATGAAATTCAGATTTACAAAGAATGTCTGGTCAGAGGAGTCATTGGTTCAGGCCTTTGTATTTATTTCACTTTTCTCTTAAGTTGTACCTCAACAGAAAATGTGTTGTGTGTGTGTATATATATATAGATAGAGACAGAGAGAGAGTAAAATAAGGCAACACTGTGTCATATTTACCTGCTCTGGAATGAAACGTGAAAATAAAACACAAACACACATTGTGCCAGTGTTACCTTTTGCCTTCTCCGAGGCCTCTGTTTTTTCTCAGCTTATGGCATTTTTTCTCAGCTTTGGCTCTATTATGAGGTCTACTATGAGCCAGTTGAAGGAGCTTAACTGGCCAAACATAATTCTCTTCCTTTTTTTACCCCTTCTTCATGGGTCCTTTCTCTTTCCCCAACTAACTCCAGCAGGTTTAGTGCCCTGAGCACTGATGGAATGTCAGCACTCCTGGCAAAGGGTAAAGGATAGGACTGTGCTATACAAATACAGCCTCTGAAGTGGGAAAATTGAAGCAAAAATTTGAAACTTAATTTCTAAGACAATTTTACCCTTAGCACTGTAGAGTGAATTCTTTGCAGACAGGTGTGCACATTTCAGAGTGAAAATTCTATACATGTATATGAAAATTCAAGATTTTGCTGACTTACAGTGAAAAATGTGTTATTCTGTCTTGAATTTGCTAATTTATCTAGTGAAATAATGCACATTTTTATATGTATTCTCATGACCTAAGTTTTGGATTTTAAATTATGACTATAAAGATTTTGTGTGTCTTATTGTATATACTTTCTATATTTTTATAGATTTTATGTGTCTTATTATATATACTATATATATTTTATGTGTCTTATTATCTACTGTTATAAAGATTTTATTTCTATTTAATTTTCTCTGTGAAGGTAGTACTCTTAGTAGTAAATAACAGCAGTAGGTTAGTAGAGGTGCTGTCAGACAGCTTTACAAATCTGAATGGGGATTTCTTGATAAATTCACATTGATGGAGAAAATGTCCCCATAATTGATGCATGTGTTTTGTGTGTGAAGAGAGGAAGAATCCATTTTTTGTAGCAAAGTCATTTTAGACTTATTATTTACCCCACAATTACAAAAAAACCCGCAGTATGTTCCAGATTGCATTGCACTTCGGTGAAACGCGTTTTATCTGGATAGCCATCTGAGTTCTGTGTGTGAAATCCTTGTTGTTGGTTGGTGTTGGCTGTTGCAGATCGCAGCAAGGCCGAGATGGACCTGAAGGAGCTGAGCGAGTCGGTGCAGCAGCAGAGCACCCCCGTGCAGCTCATCTCCCCCAAGCGCCAGATCCGCAGCAGGTTCCAGCTCAACCTCGACAAGACCATCGAGAGCTGCAAAGCACAGCTGGGTGAGTGGCCCTCAACAACACTCAAATTGGAGGTCAGATAAGTTTTTGGATAGTAAAACCATAAGTAAAACCATATTCTATGTTTTAAAACAAGAGTAGAGAATATTCAAACTCTTTGAGGTGAGTAGAATGCACCGAACTACTTGGTTTTAAAACACAGTGAGATCTGCTGCTTCAAATTTCTGTTTCATCTTTTAACCTGTTTTTGTACCATTCTGATTTAGATAGTATGAGAGGATTATAGTCTTATCTGCTTTGCATGTTGAAAAATTGGCGAATTCTGTCAGTTGCACAAAGCAGAATGAATGTAAGTAACTAATTATAATCAGGTGAATAGTATTGCTGATTTTTAAGGTGGTTTCTGGTGGATAAAAATAATTCATTTTTGTATTTGTCAGTATTGGGTCCTGAGTTGAACAAAAGACCTTGCAGGTAGTGGGAAAAAGCAGTGAAAGGAGGGCCATTGAATTAAATGAAAATATTAATTGGAGTATGTAGAAGTTCATTCTTATACATTATGGTGCTGGGATAGGGCACTAAGCTTTGTAGCTTAAGGACTGACAGTTAAGGTAGTGTTATGTGTACACTTTGTTCCAGTGTATAGAGTATTTTCTTGGTAATGTTAGTCAGCCTGATGTCAGCATGGAATGTTCTTTCCTTCCCACAATTAGGAATAAATGAAATATCTGAAGCTGTTTATACTGCAGTAGAACACAGTGACTCTGAAGATTCTGAAAAATCCGATACCAGTGACAGTGAGTATAGCGATGAGGATCAGAAATCAAAGAATGATCAAGAGGATGGGGAAGACAAGGAAGGTGCAAGAAGTGACAAAGAATCACTGAGCTTGAAAAAAAAACCTAAGCCTCCAGCACAGAATGAAGACAAGGAGGAACTTAAAAGCACAAGTCCAGAAGTGGAGAAAACAGAAGAAGCGGTCAAGGAAAAGGCTGTTTCAGACACTGAAAAAGAATTTTCTGAAAAGGGAAAGAGTTTACAGCATCCTGCAAAAGAAAAGCTGAAAGGTAAAGATGAAACAGACTCTCCAACTGTGCATCTAGGACTGGACTCTGATTCTGAGAGTGAACTTGTCATCGATCTGGGAGATGATCATTGTGCTCGTGAAGGAAGGAAAAACAAGAAAGAATCTAAAGAATCTTCTCCTAAACAAGATGGTAGGATGACATTATTTCCTTTTGTTTCCCCTCTGTTCTGTAGGGCTGTTACCAAAGGTACAATTGCCACCTTTATTTTTGCATTTAGATAAAAATTGTTTTAATACAGGTATTTTTAGGAGTGATTGTTCATCCTTTGTGAGTATGAAAAAAGTTTTCAGTGCCATTGTAGTTTCCGGTTTAAACAAAATTAGTTTACTGTTTCCTTTCAGCAGAGTAGAACTATTAATATCCATAATTTTTGCTGGGCAGGACCCAGCACCTGGCCTTATTGAACCTGATTAAGTTGTCCCAGCCCATTGATTCAATCTGTCAGGATCTTTGCAGAGCCTTCCTGCCCTCGAGCAGATCAGCACTCCTGCCCAACCTGCTATCATCTGCATTTGGTTGTCAATGTCAGTTCACTGTTGTTTAGAAAGTTTATAGTTTCTTCAGTTACTGCTCAGACATTAATCCTTTTGAATGTTTTTTCTCCTGAAAGAAATTGAGATGACAGGTGAAAGTGGTAAGACAGAAACACCCTAACAAGTGCTAACCTCTCACATATCTTTTGAATGAGGTCAGGCTGTTTTTTCTTGGATTTGTACTTCTTGTTTTGCTTAGTTACTGATGCATCTGAATTGCCACCACTTTCCACTAAACTGAAATTACTTTACTTGTAGAATATTGATTACTTTTGAGGAAAACAATTCAAAGCAGACTGGAAGGTATATATAGCAGTTCCAAAAACTAAATGGAAAATTATGAATCAGATGTGTTGCTGAAAAGCAGGCATAACATGTTATGTTTGTTTAGTTGTAGGTAAAACTCCACCTTCCTCCAGTGCAAGCACCCAGCCTCTACCAGAAACTCCAGTGCTCACCCGCTCCGCATCGCAGACCCCCCCAGCTGGTGTGACAGCAACCACCAGTGCTGCTTCTACTGTCAGTGCTCCCTCTGCTGCCACAGGGAGCCCTGTCAAAAAGCAGAGGCCTCTGCTGCCCAAGGAAACTGCCCCTGCTGTGCAGAGGGTGGTGTGGAATTCTTCAAATAAATTCCAGACATCATCTCAGAAGTGGCACATGCAGAAGGTACAGAGGCAGCAGCAGCAGCAGAGCCAGCAGTCTCAGTCACAGCAGCCTCAGTCCTCTCAGGGGACAAGATACCAGACAAGACAAGCAGTTAAAGGTACACACTTTCCTAACTCAATGTGCCTGTGGTGCCATAATTCCCTTGGTGATCCCTGTGCTCCAGAGGTGCCCAGCCAAGAGTTCTTCTGCATAAACCAAATCTCAAAGTGTGCTTCTACTCTGATAAGTGTCTTTAGCATACAAGTTACTCACTATACTTGCTTTTTCTGGTGTGTATTTAGAGCCATGTCTCCTTATTGTAGTGACAAAAAATTGTGTAAATATTTTTACTTTTCTTAGCCTTAACAGATTTGGAAGGGTGAACTGAATAATTTTCTGGATCATATGCTAAAACCATTAACCACTTGCATGTTTACCAATGTCACCTCAGTATGTACAAATTGCTTCCAGTTTTATCTGACAAGCAGCAGATCTGAAGGGTTTTTCACAGCATAATTTGACAACAATGAAATTACCCAGGCTTCAGGATTTGTCTTTGAAATCCCTGTTGTTTAACAAGACTTTGATGCTAGTTTACTGAGCAAACAGCCCTGGCATTTCAGAATGTTTTCACAACTGTTTTCTCACCATCCCTTTGCTGGAGCCTTCACCAATAGTTGGCACAGGGTAACACAAGCCTGTGCTGCTGTTGCTTCCCTTCACTTAACAGCAACTCTCTGTATATCAGCTTCATAAATAATTTCAAGTTAATAAACTGAAATGTTTACTGCTGTGCCTGAAGAGGAAACATTCTCCACTCTGCTGACACCACTGGCACACAGGTGATCTTGTAGAGAGGGAAGAGAGGTTTGGGTGATGATTCACATACAGACATTTACAGAGGCTCATTTCTCTGGTCCCAAACTGCTTTTGTTTCTGTCAAAAGCAGTGACAGAAGCAGTGTTGAGGAAGTGGTATCTTTCTGCTTGTAGACTACACAAATTGATACAGAAATATGCAGTGAGGAAAAATAAATGTGGAAATTGAAGAAGTTAAATGCTAAACTTTTAACAGAATCATGCTTTAATATATACTTTAATAATATGGGCTGAACTTTGTGTTCAGCCCATGAATTTGTTTTCTCAATATTGTTTACTATTGAGCACATCATGGCAATGTTCCATCTTAAATATTATAGTCTGGACATCTATCATGTGAAAACTATAAAATCTATAGATTCCTTATATACTGAATTGGCATAAACAGAAATATAGCACATAAAGATGAATAAATTGTTTATTTCAGTAATTCCACTGCTGAGGATATTGGCAATGAAGACATCTTTTATAATATGAGTCAGTAAAAATAGCTTGAAAAGTTCTATTTTTTAAAAAAAATACTATTTAAAAAATACTCCAGCAGATAAGTCATTAGAACTGAGGGAGACTTCTGCACTGGCCAGTTTAAAATGATAAGTTTCAAAGTTCTATTTACTTCATTACCTCTAAGCCTTACAATTATGTACAAGTTCAGGGGCTGAGCACTGTGTAATTAATCATTAGATGGCACCACTGTATAAATAATACAAATCTGAAATGGTTACACACAGTTTAGTAAGATACTGAATGTAGAAGTTTGCCTGTTGTTTTCATAATTCCTTGTGTCATTGATCCCCTCCATGTTCTCTTTTCTTAGCTGTGCAGCAAAAAGAGATCACCCAGAGCACTTCCACATCCACTATAACCTTGGTCACAAGCACTCAGCCCATTTCCATGGTTACCAGCTCTGGATCTGCAAGCACACTTTCTTCTTCACTCAACACAGACTTGCCAATTGCAACAGCTTCAGCTGATGTGGCTGCAGATATTGCTAAATACACCAGCAAAGTAAGTTCTGGAGGAAGGTTTTAATGAAGTTGTACCTCTCTTTTAAAACACCCTGTAGTTTCATCAGGTGGGATAGATGTGTGTTCACACATTAAAGAGATGCTAAGTTGTTAGGAGAAGGGGTGGTCTCATCATAGTGACAGTGAGGGAAGGGACGTGAGCTTTCCATACTCTCTTAGATACTTAGATTAAAAAAATCAATGAATACTATATATTTTTGCATTGAGTTTCTTCCCCACATTCATGGTAATACATGTTTTGTTTATAAATTATATCAATAGCAATATCTTAGAAAAGTAGAAGGCCAAGCAGTTCACCTGTTCAGGACACTTAAAAATCAGAGTTCTGATCAAACTTGTTGTGCTCTACCTTCTAAATAAGTAGAACCAGGTAAATGTCATATATTTAGAGAGAGAAGGGTAGCAATATAGGTTCCCAGTAGAGGGGTTGAAAGAAAATCAAAGTGGAAAGCTATTAAAAATATATATCAAAGAATTATTTTTTTTTCTTTTTGTCTTTCAGATGATGGATGCCATCAAAGGAACAATGACTGAAATATATAATGATCTTTCAAAAAATACTACTGGAAGTACAATAGCTGAGGTTAGTGTAAGATTAAAAAAACAACTTCTATTTTAAGTTTGAAAAATGCAAATTAGTGTTTTTATATATATAAATGTGCCACATAATTGTATCTACAAAGTATTATATATGGAGATTGTCAAGAGATAAGTAATTGCTGTGCTGTTTCAGAAGTAATGATTAGAGTGGTGGAAAAAAACACTGAAAAAATACCAGGTGGGCTCTGTAAGACAAGCATTAAGCCATCAAGCCCAGGTTCTTCAATCTTCTGTCAAGAATTTGCCACCTTTTTTAAAATCAGAAAAGTTGGTGATTTTTTTGAAAATAAAACTTTTGTAAACTGTATAGTGCAGTAGCTCATTAGAACCATAGTTTTTAATACTTCTTTGAAATACTTTGAACACTTTGCATTTTTAATGAAATGCTATACATTGCTTTTAATGTTCCCTAAGGGTAGGAGTTAGTATCTTCTAAGGGGTTTTTTTAACCTTGGAAAAAGCAGATTAAGCAGTGCAAACTAAGAATGAATGGGAACAAATAAAGCTCAAAATGTGATGATTTGTTTACCTGCTTTAACCAAAATAAGGAAGTCAAAGTTTTGAGCAAAGATATTTGTATTCCCAATGCACAGTGAGTTGACAATCTTACTTTTCTAAATCTCATCTAGTTAAAATAAAAGAAATGAAATGTCATGCTAATAAATGCAAATAATGTGTAAACAGCACTGAGGAATAGGTTCTTGATTCCCGTCAGAAATGTGAGGAATCAAGGATTCAGAAGAATCAAGTTTAACAGGAGTTAATGCAAGTTTAACAGAAGTTTTTTGTCTTCAAAGAGTCCTGTGTTCTTTATGGTGAGCAAATCTAGCAAACAGATATTTAGAATACTTCACACTTCGGTTTGGGGTTTACTATTGTCTTGTCCTCATGTTAATATGAAGGAGCCTTTATGTAAACAATGGCTCATTGCTTTGGGCATGGTTTCTTATATAATAATTATGCATTACACACCATGCCCTGTTTGTTATTACTAACTATGAAATTTTTAATATTTAGATTCGGCGTTTGAGGATTGAGATAGAAAAACTTCAATGGTTACATCAACAGGAACTTTCAGAAATGAAACATAATCTAGGTATGAAAATGACAGTCCAAAACAGTGTCAGGTATTGTCCTACATAGAAAATGGAAATGCTTATAGTATGTGTTAACTTCATCACATTGTCCCTCTTGAAACTAACACATTTTGCTTTGTAAAGAAACTAAGATACAATGAACAATTGAGATGAGAGAAGAGATGGAATCCTCTCTGTTTTCTGAATTTGGAGCAGAACAAAAGTTTGGGCTTGCAAAAACAAAGCACATTAGCAGCAGCTTCATATGTCCTTTTTGTGCTTATGCTGTATTCTGGTCCTTTGTGGGACATCCAGAACTAAAGTGTTAAATAAATGGAAGGTAATGGTTAAAAATCATGGTGCCAGAATTAGAAAGAAGATGGAAGACTTGCATTTGTTGAGTAGGTATGAAACAGATGCCCAAACTCAGGATATACCTTGACTGCTAGTTTTAATTTCATGTTGTCTTTAGACCTATGAATATTACTGTTTTGCCCCTTGCTGTTGGGGAGTGGAAAATGCAAACCCACCTTTCTCTGGATTTTGAGTAGAACTGACAATGGCTGAAATGCGTCAGAGCCTGGAGCAGGAACGGGATCGTTTGATTGCTGAGGTGAAGAAGCAGCTGGAACTGGAAAAGCAACAAGCAGTGGATGAGACCAAGAAGAAGCAATGGTGTGCCAACTGCAAGAAAGAGGCCATCTTTTACTGCTGTTGGAATACCAGCTACTGTGACTACCCCTGCCAACAAGCTCACTGGCCTGAGCATATGAAATCTTGCACACAGTCAGGTAATGGTGCCTCTTCCACAGCTGGGGGGGTTTGGGTGGGTGGGTGGATCCACAGTGACTCAGTTCTTCATGTGCAGATGTGACTCTGAGGAGAGACTGTGGACTGGCTCCCTTGAGTAGTGGCCTCATTCTCTTTTTTCCTTGATTTTAGCTACTGCGACACAGCAGGAAACAGATACTGAAATTAGCACAGAAACACTAAATAAATCCTCCCAGCCCAGTTCAAGCGTGCAGTCTACACCCACAGAAACAGCCAGCACTCCTAAGGAAAAGGAAGGTTCAGCTGATAAAAGCAAAGAGAGTGTTACAGTGAGTATCATCACTTCAAACAGAAATAATGTGTAAGATCTCTCTGAAACCTACCCCTAAAGGCTTCCCTGGATAAGCCAGGAATTTATAACCACTTGTATATTTGAAAGAGTGCTTTTTGGGGAGTGATAGAGTTGTGGTTTTTGTTCTTCATCTTGTTAAAAAAACCCTCCTTCTGCCCTTTGGGAACACCCTTTCCCCTTCACTTATTCCCAGAAAAACCTTGTGTTGGCTTGACTGATCCTTCCAGCCAAGGTGGACTGGACCTCTTTCTCTCTCTCTCTCCAGGACCCATCAGTGTAGCTTCTGGTCTGGATCTTTCGATACAAGTTGCCTTCTGATAAGCAATACTGACTGCAGCACTTCCAAGCCCTTCTTGCCTGGGGGTTCAGAGGCCAAGCTCAAGACCTGCATTCAAACCAACTTACTTTCTCACCACAGACTGCCATTAGGGTACCACAATGTTCCATAACACTGATACAACACTTCACCTGGATCTACGGTTAACGGAGCAGTTTTGAAATCCTCCATAGCATCTACTCTGATAGTTTTCAGTAGGCAAGGATGAGCAAATGCTCTAAAAAAAGGGACTTAACATTGCATATATAGAAAATGTTTATAGAGAAGATTCTGCTTTATAGGTAGGGCTTGACTATTAGCAATTTTGGCATCAGTTTTTTTCTGCCCTTGCAAGATTTGTTAAATGAAAATTTTAGTGGTGGGGGGTGGGGCTGATCCTTCAAACCCTTACACATGATCCTCCACATCAGTAGGAGCCTTGTTGTATTTTAAAATATTAAAAGCAAACTAATTTTGTAGTATTGTGATTCCAGCATGATGTCTCATCGAGATAGTCCTGTAGAATTGGGAAGCATAGTAATTTAGAGAGCTGTGTTCATTTCTTGACACTTTTGCTACTGTCTGGTGTTAGATCTCTGGGCTTGAAATGTCATCTAAGGGAGTAACTTGGGGAACAGATTTGAAGGGGGGGAAAAGGAGGTGCTGTTTCACTTAAATGTTTTGATGAAGTTGGTTAAACTCTGGCTCACTCACTTAATGTTTGTATGCATTGTTATGGCAGCACAAGCTTTGTATTACTGGGGAAGTAGGGAATGTGAGACCTAAAACCTGCCAGGGAATATTCCAGTTACACAGATATGGAATTGCTTTTATATAGATGTTCTACCTGAAACATCATGCTGTATACATTGATCATGTTCATAATTTGAATTTTGTTTCATTAACAATGAAGTAACCTGTGAATTCATTAAGATGCAAATTTTTAACACAAAGAAAACATCCAACATAAATTGCATATCATAACAATAATATTGTAACAACTAGGTGGAATTTATGTACAAGCTGAGGCTTCTACTGAGGTTGCCTGTGCTGTCTCTGCAGATAGCAACAGGTGTGACAAGCACCCAGCCTATAAAACTGGTCCAGGTACCGCAGACCACCACCTATATTCCAACTACTCAACCCACAATTGTAAGTACAGCGTCATAATTTAAAGTCTGCAGCAATGCTGTTCCTGGCATTAAAATTGCTCAGTATCTCTGGGGGGTTGTCTCCGTCTGCTGTTGTATCAAGAGATGAATTCACTGGTATAGTCTCCACTTGCAGTGCAAAATGCTTTATTTTGCTGTGCAACATTCCACCCTTTCATTCCATTCGTGATTGCAAGGATTGAGAAATCTTTAAGTCTGGCAAAGGCACTGAGGACAGGCAGAGGCCATTTCACATTATTGGTCCGTTTCGTGTATATACTTGAACACAACATCAATGTAAATATATAGAATTCATTTAAAATATCTTTTAAATATCGTTTTGTCTATGGTATCCTAAAGAGATTTAGAGATTTAATTATTTCTGAGCTATGCTTGATATTCCTGTGACATCTCAGTACCTGTGAAAAAGAATATGCATTTGTCAGCAGTGTCTCTCCCATGCAGTCTTGCACATTAGCATTTCGAAACGAGAAATCGCATTGGAATCAGACCTGGGTTTTTTTCCATCAAAGGCTTAACCAAGGACATCTGAATTCCCTAGTGTCAGTCACAGTAGATGGGACAAAAGTGAGTTGGATTTTTGTATTTTTTACACCATATTAGCCCATTGTTTCAGGTTGTGCTCTGCAGTGCTCATGTCAGAGCCAGCTACTGAGCTGATGCTGCCCTGGTCACGGCACGTGCTCTGCCTCTGTGCTGGGTTCAGCAGGGAAGCCCATGTGTGGGTAGCTTCATATCTGACTTAAAATACACTGTTACGAACTATCTGATTCAGCAGTGTACCTTACCCACAGTGTGACTGTGAGGCATGATGTGCTGTAGACGTTCCTCTGTCTCTCTCTTTCCCTGAGCACAGCCCCAGCTGCAGGACGCACGTGTGTGTGTTGGTGGATACACGCTCATGCACAAACAGTGCTTCACAGCCATCACATTCCACACAAACTCTGCTCTTGGTGGGGATGGAGACTTCCCAAATTCCTCACAGCATTTCAGTTCCACTTGGTCTCAGCTGAGACCACTGTGCACCTTTGCAGCACTGGCCCTGAGTTGCTTGGACTGAACTACCATTAACAATAAGGTTTTGTATGTGTTTTAAAATCCAGTAGCAGACTTCTAAGACATCAGGCTTCTTTTGTGAATTAGCTGCAAGGTTGTAAGATCCTACGGTGGTTTTGTGTAATATTCAGAAAAATGGCAGTTACCCTCATGTGTTTTCTGCAACACAAAGTGTATTGAGTTATGTAAAGCAGAATTGGAAAGTGTGAAAGGTTTCCAACTTTATTTGTGCATGTTTATAACTTTGTACACATTTGCATTAGTCTTGCACAGCTACAGACACCTCTGTATTCTAATGACTGCACGTGCAATTTAAATAATTTTAAACCTTAGTGCATGTTTAATATGTATGCAAAATGTACATATGTGTAAAACTGGCAGAGGTGGAAAATTTACCTCTCAGGGAATGATCTTAACACATTTAAGGAGTCTCGCACATTCCATATTCCGATCGCGCTAAGAACTGAAACTTAATTAGTTAATTCCATGTGTGTAAGTGTGTATATTTAAAAGGCAACTGTGGCAACCTTGATTTCCCCACCTCTAGTACTGACAGTGACTTACATAATAGATTCTTTAGAATTCAGTTTGCACTTTGTGTCCAACTAGGAACAACTTCCATTGTATCTTCTGGGTACCATTTCCACTGAACCTTGTGAACACATCTGAAATCATTACAAAATGGCAGTAATTTTGAATTTATTTAGCAAATTGGTCCCATGTTTGTTTTTTATTCTTCCTGCAGTTAAAATAATGTAAAAATATGAACCCATCTTCTTTGCATTCCAGGGAATGGAATGAGTAGGCTTCTGGAAGGCACAGACTCAGTCACAAAGGAGCTGTAATCCATCTCAGCAGGGATACTCAGAGTCTTTGTGGAATATCATTAAGACACTCATGTGGTTTCTTGAATCAGTGTGGGGAAACATTGGGCTTCAGTGAACTTGTATTTGTTCTTCCATGTCCTCTCTGGAATGTCACACTACCATTGGGGGAAGACCTGTGCATCCCTTTCAGGTTCCTCAAAATCTCACTCCCTGTTTCTTCCACAAGATGTTGTGAACTGAAATGGATGCGTTTGTCTGATCACCAGTTGTGCATCACTGGAATTGTGTCGGAACACACTTTGCAGTTTGTATGGTAGAGACATTTCTAGACTTTCTCATGTTTTTGGAGGAAGGTTAAGATACAGACTTTAGGTTCAATAAATCCTCTTACAGATCTCCAGAGTGATGTGACCTTGACCAGATTGTTTAACATTCTTGTGCCTTTGTCTCTGCATCTGTAGAATCAATTACCACCTATAGAGATGTCCTGAAACTCCATTTGTTGAGATGTATAAATCATGATCAGTATGATGGAAGTGTAAAGTTTATTCTATATTAATATTTTTACAGGGTGTGTAAGACAGTTCCCAGTAATGCTGATGTTTTTGCTATTGATTTGTGCAGAAGTTAACTTAAGTACTTTTTTTTTGTTCAAATGGATGTTCTTTGTTCTCTTCTGTGTAGACTGAATGCATGGGGGAAAGTTCCTTTTGGGGAAAAAGATTTAAGTAATGTGTAACGAGAATATACTTATAAACAAGGGTATTTTTGTACTCCAGTTTGATTTGTCAGAACTTTTTCAAATGACAAAGGATTTTCTTAGCCCTTTTTCCTCTTCCCACATATTAATTTGCAGAAAGTACATAACTGGATGTTAACTTTGAAACCCTCACCCTCCAAGCACAGGTAGTGTGTGCAGCCCCTATAGCACCTCCTGTCCCTGTAATTCTAGAGCAGTGATGAGAACACAGAAGCTCTTGGCTATAGGGAAGTAATGCACTACTCCTCCCCTGGAATGAGGTAATGCTGTGGTAATAAAGGTATTAGTTCTTGCACAAAATTGGAACTTGTTCTGGATTTCCCCTGGAAAACAAATCTCTATTTCTGTGGTCATGTTTATGTGACCTTTAACATAACAACCTGTTTCTCTTGGTTTTAATCCACAGACCATTCCTGTAGTGGTAAGTCCTTCTGCTGGGACAGTGGCAATGAGAACTGGAGTTCAGTATGTTCAGACCACAATGCCAGTCCAAGTACGAAGAGTCTAACTGCTAACAAGAAGTGCATACAATTGTTGGAATAAAAAAATCTAATAGAAATGTGACAAACAAACACAGTTCTTTGGATTAACCTCAGAGGTTCAGACTTTAGCTTTGTGTATGTGTACAAAGCATTAATTACACTACATTAATGTAAAGCATTAGTGCTGGCTTAGAAAAGCTAAGGACAGGTAAGATCCATATTAAATCTGTGCTTCTTTTGTAAATAATGTACAATTTGTGGATGTCATTAGAGTACCATCTCCTTTTTATATTTGTATTGACTTTAACTTATAAAGAGCGCTTGAAGTTGGAAAAGGAAGGTTTAAAAGAGCCTTACCACAACCTAATGCTGAGAACTGGTCTTGGGAAACTGCGTCAAATAATCTGATACAGAAAATCTGAACAACTTTTTGCATTTGGAGTGAAAAAAATTTCTGCACTTTGAAACTCTTGTGGAATTTTTCTGAACAACCAAGCGATGAAGGATATCTCTTTTCAGCTAACTCTGTTAGACAAATTATGGACCTGAAATCCATAAAAATGTATACTATTTTTCACAATGACCAGGCTGACAACAAATATTAATGCTGTTTACAGGTTAAAATTATTTTAAAATTTCATTCAGTCTGAGATCAGAAAATTTGCAAAGTGTAATAGCAGCTGGTTGTAGCAGGATTTCTGATTACTGATATCAAAGATTGAGGAAAGTAAAGTTTGTTGCTATGCTTCACAGTTTTCTTATTTTTTAAAAATCCTCCCAAAGGACTTTGAAGAAGAACTAGGTGTGGAGAGAAACATGCATTGGGAAACATGGGCAAAGGACTTTTGATGCTGGGCCAGAGCATGTATTATTTATATGATGGAATTTATGTTTTTCTGTAAGCATGAAGCAGTGCAGTATGAGAGGAAGTACCCCCTGGAGATGCTGTCTGTTACACTGAGGCTGTAGTCCCATTTTGTATGTTGTGTAAAACGAAAGCATTGAACAAAGCAAAGGTGATGTATGTATATGAGAAAATTAACTGTATGATATCATTCCAGTACATTCTGTTGTACATTTTAGTCATGTTGATTTCTCCCATTGTTTATATAAGAATGCGGTTTGTACAGTCTCCAGCTAGTACCCAGATTAGAGGGAAAAAAGTATTAGAATAAAAAAAGTGAGAACAGAATATTCATTAATTGCAGTTGTGTCAAAACTAGCCTAGCTGGCCTTATTTGTGAAGCATAATTGCTTTTAGCATATGGAAGTATTTTTTCACATTTTCTTTGTATAAAATTTGTATTAAACTTAAATATCTTTTTTGACAATTGTGTTTCTTTGTGACTAAGACAGGTGACACACACGATATGCTTTGGGTTTCTCCAATTTTTCAGGAAACATCACAATTTTTTTATTAAACTGTTTTAGAAAAATGTTCTGTGGTCCTGGATTTCCAGTTTTGGTTCAGTCTGGAGGAATGTTCATTTCTGCACAGTCTCCAGATCCCAGGTAATTTCACCTACGTTGGCATCTTCTGTCTCAGAAGTGTGGGACCTTTGGATCCAGGCCTGTCCAATTTGATGTTGTGTACCATTTATTCAGTGGTTGGATTGGGGTTGGACAGATTATGTCAGTGTTAGGTGTACTTGTGGGTAGAAATGAGGCCTCTGAGTGCAACTGCAGCCCCTCAAGAGAGCATGAATTGGGCAAGACTTCTCTCTGTGTGTCTTCATTGCAAGTTAAAAGAAATGGGGAGCTTATGAAGCATTGTAAAATCTATGAATACTGTCTGAAGTTCTTTCTCCTGCAGTTACCTTGTTCTGGGCATTTGTAAAGCAACCACAGTTCATGTTCCCAGTGCTATTGTTTACAGAAAAGCACAAAACTTGAAAGCCTGAAGTGAGTTTTGGCCTTCCCCATGGAACTTGGATGCTGAAACAAGGCCTTGTGTTAGAGGAAAAAGGAAGTGATGTACAAGTTGTTGAAGGAAACCCCACTGCTTTCTGACACCTGTTCCAGCCTGTGGAGGGTTTTCTTTTTTATTAATGAGCATTGGTTTTTTCTACAGAAGAGATATTTTCTTCCCTCCTCTAAAATAACAGGTGACCAAATGCTAGTACAATATGTAGAAAATGTAGAAATACATAAAACTACAGGTGAAGGAGCTGAGCAAGACCTGTACATGCGTCTGTGCATGTTCCCAGGCCTTTTGGATGTTCCTAAGTACAAACCTGCTGTAGATCCCCTCTTCTGTCCATGATAAATTGCCTGGAACAGTAAATCCTGATACTCTTGCTGCACTGAGAGATGAATGTGCCGTGGTGACGAAGTGGTGACACCTCTGTGACAGACGTGTTCCTGACCCTTGGTGTGTCCCACCCAAAGCTCTGCTAAGAATGTCAGCAACAAAACCAAGAGCCTTCAAACCTTTAAATATATTCTGAAAGCAAAATCTTCCAAGAATCTTTAAGAAAAAACCCAGAATCAGTGCTCAGGCAATTAACTCAGTCAGGTGTTAAATTTGGAATTTCAAGGAAGATCAATTAACTGATGGATGGGGTCTTAAAAGCTGAAGTTGTGCTTCTTTGGGCATCTGCAAACCCTGGCATTTATTCCTCTTTCAAAAGTTATGCAAGCATTAGTCAATTCTCCACTGACTTTGTCACAAATTGGTTTCCTTCACTTGTGATATAATTTCCTTTCTTACAGCAGGGAAACCTTGAGGAAAAAGTTCTGCTCAGCAAGCACTGAGCCCTGCAATGGCTGTGCTAGAAAAGTGACATTTTGCATGGAGTTGTGCTAAGCCCAGAGAGCAGCTCTTTGCAAATGCCCCCCCAGTGTGTACTGAAAGGCTGGCTTTGGTCATGCTGATGTGTCACAGCTGCTGTGGGGCTGCTGCCTTGGATTAATTTAAGATCAGATTTTCTGCTTTAGCTTGGTAGAAAATCCCCTCTCAGGTCCAGCACTGTTTTCCCTAAATGTTTTTAGAGCTTAGGAGCATTCCTCAGGTTTGTGTAGCACTTGTGTAACCTTTTGAGAGGTGAGGGCTGTAGCATTTGCTGCATCTCTAACCCCTCCTTCCAGAGAGGCTTTGATCCTTCTGACCTTACCTGGTGCCACAGCAAGGAACAATCAGCCGTTTTCAAACGAAGAGATCCATCCAGGCCCAGAGAGTTCAAATATTTTGACAGCAAGATTACCAGGCCAGCCTTGAAACAGGGAGCACACATTCCACCTGCTACCTTCAGATCCAAGAGTGCTGGCAGAGAAGGCAGGTACTCCAGTCCCCCAAAATGTAAACATGTTTTTATTTAATGCCTTTCACTCATCACAAGGTACTTTCCCCCATCCTCAGCCCCAAGACGGCAGCATAAGGCACCGTGTAGACACAGGCACAGTCCTTGTACCCTCTTGGTAATGTTCAAAACCACAGCCACAGTTCTTACCAGCAGTACCATGTGTCCTTTCTACTCATGTACACAATATGATTCTCCCCAGAGTTCGTTCTGGAGAAATGAAATATTAATTTAGAACAGTAAGACTTTCCCCACCCCCCCCCCCAACCCCCAA
>NW_024526155.1:4599652-4685366 GCF_017590135.1 Pyrgilauda ruficollis | reverse complement strand
GATTAGTTCATAAATTAAAAAAAAACAAAAAAAAAAAAAAAAAAGCAACAAAACAAAAAAAAATCAACAGTTTCACTCCTATTTTCAGAAGGTTCTGTGTAGTGTGATGGATGATGTGCAGACTCCTTGCTGTGTCCTCTTCCCCTTTCAAAACCAAGAATGCTGACAGGGAGACCCAGACTTGTAGCATTTGCCTTGTTGATGGCAAAAAGGCCATTAGAGCTCTGTGCCTCCACCTCAGCCAGCAACTGCAGCATCCCAGCGACTGATCAGGAGGATTTTCCTCTGTCCAAAGGAAGGAGGACTTGAGACAATATTCTTTGGCTGCAAGTTCTTAAAGGCTTCCACTGAAAGGGTTCTCCTTCAAAAAAAAGAAAAACTGCAGTTGCTGTGGGATTTTTTTTTTACTAAGAAAACATTGAGGAATAGCTGGAACCGATGTAAGAGTCTGAGTGAAGCCCTCCCAGTGCTAAGATGTTGGGGTCTGCTACAAATATTCAAGTTCCAAGGCGTGCCGAAGAGCTTCCAGGTCAGCGTGACAAGAGATTCTCCAGAAGGGCATGTTGTGCTAGAGTGAAACCAAAAGAGTGCATTTTTTTTTCTGTTTTTGTATAACACTGAGATCAAAACAACTTTCTTAGCTTGTACCCTCAGGAACAGAGTTTTGTACTTGGCTACCACAGGTTGTTACAGGCCAGAGGCAAGGAGGCTGAGGGAGGGAGGAAGGGACAAAGTGGAAGTGTCTCTGCTGATCTCTCTCCTGTGCAGACATGAAGACACATCCTCCACAATTTAGGAGTATCCTGCTTCACAGGTGATGGAGGATGTGGGCTGCATACTAAACTTTGTTCCTATTTTTTTCCCCCCACAAATTAATTAGGAATGTTTCTAGAACTGCAGTATTACTAGAAACAGTTTTAAGCGAACATCAGCAGTGGAAGCTGTTGTCAGTGATTCACAGACAAGTAAATTAAATCCATCTATTGGAAAAGGAAGTTATTAAAATTTATGAAAATGTAAATAAAGGGATAAAATGCCACACAATCAAAAGGCTTTCTAACAATTCCCTTTCCCAATTAACTGGAGCAGTAGGTCATACTGCACTTTCTGTAAATGCAGGAACTGGTATCATTGTTCAGATCAATTATTCATTTAACACAACACTGTTGCCTCAGGGGAAAGTGCAATAGGGTTATGAAACAGCCTGTCCCCAAAAAACTTTCCTAACTCTCATTTATGGGAGAGTATCTTAAATTACTCCTCTGCCTCCCTGTTTTTGAATTTGCATTTGTTGTGATAAATCTGAAGTCCTGTACACACACGTCCAAATTTTAACCAGCCTGTTCCACTTGAAATCTGAGCATCTGGACAAAATCTGGAAGGTCAGCTACCTGTGACCTTCTCTATCTTCTTTATAATATCCGGATCATTCTCCTAAAAGTTGTGAATATACTGTAGGAAAACAAGACTTGCATCTGAAAGAGGACAAAGTGTCAACTTTTTAATTGCTGAGAAACAAGTGCAGTTCCATTTCATCAGGGACTGGAATGTTACCTGTCACCAGAGTGCCCTGAGAGGGCCCTGAACAGCAGAGTTCCTTAGCAAAAGCTGTGATCCCTGTGGCTGCTTGCACAAGGAAAACCTCAACATAATTAGAACATATTCTTAGATGTTAAATACAATTTTTTTTTGGTGTGTTCTGTTGAGCCTGAAGTTTGCACTGGATTTGTTTCTTCTCCAAAGCTATTAAAGCAGTAAAATCAAAGACACAGCTCCCTTATGCACTGGGATTTGTAACATTTGGGACTCTGATTTTCTTTGCCTTCTCCCAAAATAGTTTCTGCACAGTCACTGGTACACACGTAGTAATAAATGAGCAGAAAGCCTAAACTGACAACACTTAGTCCCTTCCAGCGTGGGCAGAACACTGCTAGGAGTCTTTTATCACTGCAGGAATTCTCCTGTAACCACGCTGCTCCTGCATAAACAGCTTCAACAAAGCTTCAGAGAACATGCACTTCCCAGACAGATCCTGATGAAGGGAGGTGTTCCTTTTCCAACTGTACCTATCTCTGTAGCAAAAACGCCAGTGGTTCCAGATGTTTATGTTACAGAGAGTCTATTTACACTCCTATAACCATTAAAGACAATTAAAGCTGCTCTCTGGTATGTTGCCTGTTGCCTACCAGTAAATAAATGTTTTCTTTGAGCTGTTTATCAGTGTGTGTAGAGACAGCAAGCAAACCAAGACAGCTGAAGAGACTGAAATCCACTGCTCTGCAATTTCACTTTAAGGGGAAAAGTTATTTCCTTCCCCCCTCCCAGTTTGTATTAAACCCCTTCCATTAAATTATCTGTTTTTCTTTCTTAAACCAGAAGAAAACTTGGCCTCCCAGGCACTCCTGTTGTTCAGCAGTTACAGATTTATCACTCATCAGATAGGTGAAGAAAAACGACCCACGAAACTGGAGATGTTATCAGTGCTGTCAGCAGAACAGCAAAAGCCTCTCTGCCTGTCCCCTCCCTTTTTTGTTTTTTTTCTGTATAAAGCTCAGGTGTGTAGAAGGTTTGATTAACGATTGTCATCAATCAAAGGAGGCAACAGCCCAGCAAAGAATGTGCTCTACTAATGGCTGAGCTGCTTGGGCCAGGAGACAGGAGGCCCTTGAAATCCCCGCAGAGGAGACTGCTGAACCTCCCCACCTCCCCAGGCAGGCTGGGAGCCCCTGCAGCCTTTGATGCACTTCTGTTCACTGACCCACTGCCTTTGAAGTGTGCCACTGAGCTGCCACGAGCAGCAGGCCATTGTCACTTCAGCCCCAGTCATGCATTTGGGCTCTTCCTGACAGCTCCGTAACCCTTCCTGAGCTACAAAACCATCTGCAGTTTTAGGTAGTTTTCCAAGGTGGATGCAGATATTGTTGCTTCCACCGGCCAGGAAAAATACACTATAAAAAACTGGGTTTCTGCTGCTTTGAAGATAATCTGAGATACAGTTCTGGGGATAGAACATGAGCCTCCCACCTTATTCTCGGGGATCCCTTTGTTACTGTGCAACCAAAGAGTTCAAATTTGCTTGGAAAGTCTTTGCAGGATCTTCAGTGGGAATGAGATAGCAGGTCCCCCAGCACAAGGTTCAGCTGTGTAGCTGAGCCCTTGTGATATAATATTTTCAATATCACCTGAGCTACACCAGTCATTTGTGTATCTGTTAAAAGTTAAAGTTGGAAGATGGAGCTCATTCAGCCAGTTCCTGCATCTCAACTCATGTGCAATGCTCCTGGAGCAAAGGCAGCTCCTTCACATTTCTCCAGTCACCTCAGGAGCGCAGGACCCAGGATGCACAAAAACATCTTGCAAATATTGTTTGCCATTAACAAATTGTATTCCTGGCCCTGTATAGCCAAATAAATGGAAGTTCCAGGCATGTTTCTGTTCTAAAGTTTAGGAAATGAAAACTTTGGCTGTTCCAATTCTCATTATTCATGATCACACTGCTTTTGCAGTTTATGATTTTGTATTCAGTACAATTTTCTAATTTCACTTTGTTTGTGAAATTAATCACATTGATCCAGAAGTTGTTGATGAAGGCAGCAACTCTGTACAAGCACTTTGGTATTTGCTATAATGAAGTTACACTCATGATCTCAATGAGTCATAAATACAAACACAGGTATGGATGTAGGCATATTCTAGTAAGTAATTCAAAACTAATTCCAACAAGTTAGAATTTACAAATCAGCATGTGTAGATCAGAAACTCACTCTGCCTGCCCATCTGAAGTCACACACTGGAATTTCCCTTTTCATGTCTTTACAGCCATCTTTATTAAGCAAGAATGATTCCTGGAACTTGTGACACAGCAACTACGTGAAATATTGTACCAGCTGCCAAAGTGGGGGGAATTTAGAGTATGGAATTTCTGACAAGGTGATTGTTGAGTATTTTACATATTAAGAAATGAGACCAACTGTAAGCTGCTTCCAATGGAGGGTGCTTCATTATATTCTTAAATAAAGAAAAGGTCATTGCAATCAAAACTTGGAAGAATCCAGCATGGCATCCACAAACTGTACCTTTTTTGCTCCCTGTTCCTCTTCAACTCCATCTCCTATTACAATGTACACGGCTTTCCTTCCAAACCTCTGCATTATTCTTTCAAAACAGCTCTCTTTCCCTGAACAACACAAGAGAAGATGCATTTTTTTATCTGGACACACACCACAGGCAGAGCTAATATTCAGGCACAGGACCTGGAGTTATCCCCTAACTGAACTGAATGGCTGCAACATTCTTTGCTTTCTTTTCAAACTGGATCTTCTTCTGAAGCAGATCCTCTCCATCTCGTGCCAGTTACTAGCACTTGTTTGCCAGCCAAGGGCTTGCAAGTGCTGCCAGTTTTCTGAGCTTTGTGGCTGTGATGCCCTGCTTAGGCCACCAGCAGGCAGACTGATGTGACACTTGTGGCATTCAGTTTCCAGAAACCTCTCCTGTTCATTCTGGTTGCAGTAAAAACATGAAAATGCAATCCTCAGAGGTTCAAACACACGAGAAAGAACGGAACACAAAGAAGCCCCAAGCCAACCCTACCAGTACTTATTACTCACAAAGCTTCACAAAGCTCATTCAGCACACTTGACCCCTCTGCAAGAGCAAGAGGATCCAAAGAGTGTTTTTGTAACAGGTCCTACCAGACCTTCCTTCCAGCTGGGTGCAGCTGGACATCCCACAATCAGTCAGTGCTCCACAGGTTGGGTACATTTCAATATATCTGGCTCACTTCCCCCTGGAGACACTTGAGAAGTGTTTTTTAGACTTTTTTTTTTTCCCTGCAGTCTGTACTAGGTTAAGTGTGGGAGTCAGGATGTGAATTAGACATCTGTAAGTAGGGAGCTAAAAATAAAGCTCATTCATTGCATGACTTAGAGACAAAACTTCAGCCTGCCTTATGTGAGGCCTCAGTCAGTTTGCTCTTACCTGTTTTTGTTGCACTGTAAATGTTTTCAATGGGGAAGACAGTGCCCAGCCCATAGAGAAGCACTTTAGCCAGAGCTGGTATAAGCTGAGTTGTGGTGACCAACACATTCACACAGTTGGGCCTAGGAAACAGAAGTTATTAGAAATCTGAGTTTCATTTTTTCACCCTGGACTGAAAGATGAAAGATGGTAGGAAGTAAACCTTTCCTGCCACTGAAGTTGCTGAGCCAGTGGGGGATTTTGCATCTAGAGGGAGATAATGTGAGCACCAGAAATGTCTTTTTGATCAGCTCAGTAGAATGAAAAAAACATCAACCAAACTAGCAGCAGTCATGCAGCCTTACTGCAAGCTTGCCAGGATCTCTTTGTGGGGGATTTAAACACAATGTAGTAATGTCCATGCTGGGTTCTGTGAGTGAATGTGTTCAGGGACAGAAGGGCTCTTCCCTCCTCTCCTCTTTTGTAAACCTGCTCATGTGAAAATGGTGCCATGGCTGAGGGAGCCAAGGAAAGGCAAGGACAAGGATTGTTTTGCTTTTGCACAGTTCACCATCCCCAGATCACCCCAACCCTTGATAATTCAACCTGGCAAACATGTGCAGACTGGCCTCCCACAGGCTTGGCCAGCAAAGTCCTGTAAATGTGTCTCAATTTGTTTAGAGGAGGAAAACAAGGGAAGCAAAGGAGCTCCTGGATGAAACCCACAGGCAGTTTTTGGAGCTGCTCTTACCGGGAATGTATCAAATTCAGCGCCTTCAGAGCGTGTGTGAGCCAGAGATCAGTCAGCGCCTCCAGCTCTGCTCTCAGCTGCAGCCAGGTCTCCCTCTTAGGAGCTCCTATTAAACCTGCAAGCAGGGAAATACAGAAAGGGAATTGCATGGCCTTGTATGCACAATGCCAAAGGGCACCCGCCTGTGCTCCGAGCTCTCCCACTGCCCCTCTCTTGGCCCTGGTGCCACTGCCTCTCTTTGTCACTGCCATGTCACCTGAGCTCTGAGGCTCAGCTGCACAATCCTCTGCTGCTGCAGCTCAGCTTCCTTCCCCTCTGCTGCAATGGTTCAGTCAAGCACACATGGCAGGACCTCCTTGGAACACCTTTCTTGGAGTGAGCATAAAGCTTGCATGGGAAGTGAGCAAGAAGATGGAAGAGCTGTGTAAAGTGGGCAGTGACCTGGGCATAGAGACACCTGAGGCCAGGATGGTTTTGTTTCTCCTGAAAAGCCACGCTCCATTTCCAGTGCATGCAGGGTAGACTTGTCCTCCAACCAATAAACAAGTTGTGGTGATGCTTTGAGTTTTGCTTCTTTCTTTTCCTAGTCAGAGGGAAACCTGGACTGATGTACTGAAAAGGAAGCTGAGAGTCTCTTGGAAGAACTGTCTGGCACTAGGTGAGATGAAGGAATCCAGGGAATCCTGATTTCTGGTGGTATTGTTTTAGGGGAGTTAAAAACAAGCAGCTATAGCACAAGAAAGCCTTCAGACAGCAATCAGACATGCTGTGTAGAAAAAAAAAGGCATATTTAGTTTTGAACTGCTTGCCTGCTTGCTAAACTTTCTGGAAAATTGGAGAAGGTTGCTTTCCTGCCAAATAAATTACAAAACAAAACCCCACACTGGGAATTGAGTCTTTCTGAAACCACTAAGCAGGTATTTTAGTGTGACTCCCACAAACCTGTACAGATCCACATTTCAGGGTGACTGCGGAGGCGCCTGCTCAGCTCACCGTGAAGCACTCATATCACGAGGCTCCCTACACCTCCTCCAGAGATGGCCCTAGAGGCTCTCCAGTTTTTGGGAAGATGAAAGGCCTGCTGGTGGCCTGGCCAGTGGCACTTACCCCCCACATTGTTTTTGTAGGTGTTGTACATCTCTTTGACCCGGCGGTAGCGGAACGCCAATTTCCTCATCCAGTCAACTCCCCCGTGGACCCCCGAGCCCAGGCACAGGTTTGCACTGGCAGTGGAACTGTGGAAACCATCTGCAGAGAAGTTGTACGTGCTGGGAGAGGGAGGGAAGGGGAGAGGTCAGTGTAATTACAGCCTGCACAGTGCCAGCAGGGAGGGGAAAGGGCTGAAAAGAAATGTGGAGACAAATGGCAGCAGAGACACACACAGGACACGCTGTACAGAACTGAAGTTCATCTTCAGCACAACTACCAGCACAGATCTAAGAAAATGTTCTGTTCCTGCATCAATTTCTCACAATAATCATCCATAAAACCACAAATTGCAAAGCTCTATATGAGTTCTGCACATTTTATTCTTTTCCTTTTACCATGGCTCTGCAGGCAACACTTTGGGAAAAGCAGATGGAATTGTTCAGAAGTAGTTTCTATGAACATGATGACCCAGCTTACACAGGTAATGGTAACGTTTGGTGCAATTTGGGTACAAGTTTCAACAAGGATCTGGCATGGCAAAGTCTAACTCCTCACTACTAAGCCCATTCACTACAGATTGAACAGTGGGAAACCTTTCAGTCTGGTTTTGAAGCATTTTGGCAACAGCTGTGACAATTGTCTGGTTAAATTATATATAAAACTGGTGTGGTCTGACTGGAGCTCAACCCAATTTAGATATATTTCCCAGAATGGTTCAAAGCTCAGCATAGTCAGGTCCTGAGAGAAGGCACAGGCACAATAATGTGAGAAAGGGGACTCTGTACTTGTGTGTGCTCAATAATGGAGCCAGGAGGGAGACAGCACAGGTCTGAGACTCACTGCCCAGCCCCCTGCTACTTCCAAATGGCTGGGGACTGCCTGTCCTGCAGCTTCCAGCTTGGGAGACCCCATACCTCAGATCTTGACCATTATCATCTGATGATACATCATCTATGTGGATTTGGTCACAGTCCTAGGAGGCAGATGAAAAAAAAATACAATAGTGAGTAAATGTTGTGGGAAAAAAATTTGAAATAATATAATGCAAAATTACTTTAAGTGTAATATCAAGGAGATAAAATCTTACAATTTGCTAGTATTGTAGTCTAGCCAGTTAATTGTTAGCAACAAGTATCACATAGCACTTGCACAAAATATGAACAGACAGAGAGTGTGTGTGAGATCTGCTGTTATCTAAGGGCACAACAGCTCTTGAATAACACAGTGAGAGGAACTCCTCATGCAGACAGAGACGGAGATGCTTGTGATTTAGCCAGGAAAGCTTTTTTTCTACTCTGTATGCACGATAAGGCAGAGACTTGGCAGCCTTTCCCCCTGCAAGAATACTGCTCTGGACAGGAGGTGTATGCCCACATAATTACAGGGGAGAAGATCTGTCCCAGGGAGATTTCCAGAGACGCCTGTCCTGCCTGCCCTGCCGGTGTTTTCCCAGTTTGCTCTGAGGGGGCTGAGCTTCCTTTGATGTGCAGGGAAGCTGGGCTGAAGCACTGAAGGCAACAAACACTCCTTCACTGCCCCAGCCCCAGACTGAGCTGAGGAATAATGTGTGTCAATAATGAGGAGATCTGTGCACAGGAAATTTAACCAGAATATACACTTGGAGCTCAGCCTGCATGAAGTATGTGCTCGAGATCTTATCTTCCAAAATCCTTCATTGTTCGAATGGGGGAGGCCCTGCCTCAAAAATGTGAGAAATGTTATTCCTTTGGTTTCTTTCCCAGTCTCAGCATTAAGGTTAGAAAGAGAAAAATTGAGAGTTTTCCCCCACCACCTTAACTCTCCTTTCTCCACGAGCCTTACAGGTGAGAGCAGAACAGAAAGCCTGCAAGCTGATGAACACTATCTTTAATTTTGGTTGATTTTTCAACAGTTTAAAAGCTGTGACACCTGCTACCACAGGACTCTGGAGTCAGAAGAACTGCAGCTAACCAAGGCGCAGTAATTCTTCACCACTTCAGTGTTCTGTAAACCACAGGATTTGCTTTACCTTCCTTACACAATGATGAGTTTGATTAATTACTTTAAACTAGTCCCTTTCAAAAAATGAAAAAACAAATCCCCAAACAAGTAACCAAACTTGTTGTCAATAGCAAAACATTACAGATAGTTGTTGTCACTCTGTTCTTCTAAGCTTTCTGATGTTTACAATTTTGTAATAGAGTTTTTATGCACTTTTCCATGTAAATAATGATTGTTTTGCATTCTTTCCTAGAGGAAGAGAAATTTGATAGACTGTTAGTTTGACCAATGTAGCTAAAGAAGTAGCAATTTCATCCTCCAATCCACAGTCACTTTTAGAATTCTATATATATCGAAGTCGAGAAATAACCTTCCTTCTTTTCACCTCAGAAGTTTCAGCTCTGTGTGTCATTCACTGCACATCCTATTGCAACAAATTCTTGTCCATAGTAATAGAGATTTTCTGCAGAGATAATTCTCAAAATGACACTCAAGTGCACCTTGCTCTCATCTCATCAGCCCTCTCACCAGCCCATCACTGGGGTATATATTCCTGTATATAACAGCCTGCTGCACCTCTCACCTCTCTCCTCCAGCCCCAGCCCTTTTCAGGCCCTCTCCCAGGAGCTGCTGGAGCCACGCTGGGGTCAGCCCACTCCACTTCAGCTGTACGACTGCATGAAGTCAGGGGAAAGGCATTCGTGCAGGGATCTGTTTTTCTCGTTTGTGAATGGATTGTTCTGTACACTGGAGTGCGACAACAGCAGCTATCGCATTTCTGAGTTAATAAAACACCCTGACACTGGCTGAGACGCTACCTCATAGCGCCGGCTGCGCCTCACGCTCCCGCAGCCACGGCCTGCACCTTCCACCACCGCTGGCACCCTGATCCTCACCCCGGCAGCACTTCCTGACAGCTCAGTGACAGGGGAACCAAACACACCCAGATACCTCGGCTGCTGAACAGGAGGAGGCTGCTGGAATGGCAGGAAGGCTGCGATGGGGACATGGCCCAGGTTTCGGGCCTGCTGGTTTCCATCTGGGACCTCGGGGTGGATGGTGTGTGGCACACACAGCCTGGACCTCAGGCAAGAGTGTGAGACCTCAGTCAGCCCTTGCAGCTCTGGGCACTGATCTGGTTTTACTCTTAAATAAGAGTACTTGTACCTCTGCTAAATGTACTCCACATTTAGAGGAGCCTGAGCTGCTTTAAATGGCACTGCTGGCCTGGAGAAAGCCTCTGCTGCCTCCTTGTGAAACACAGGGCTCCTGAGAGCTCCTTCTGTTATCCCTCACATTCCCCCGAATACTCCCAAAGTATGTCTTGTGCAGGCACAGAAACAACTTACAAAGGCACACACAGTCTATTTGTGGATCAGGACTGTGCTGGAGAGTTTTAAACATCTCATGGATTCACTGATCAGTGGAGCCTGTATCCCTTATTAGGAGGGGTTAACACTTCCCAGAACACAAAACCTTCAGGGATGGCTCCCAAAGGCAGCAACTTGTAAACACACTAATCCCCCTGTTTGTTAGTTCCTCATGCCCTTGTCAATCCTTCTGTCCTTAATACCTGTTTTCCAGACAGCTAGACAATAATATCTCCAGAGGGGTTGGGGGTGGAAGGTGCTGTTCTTTAGCCAGCATTGTACTGTGAACAAAAGGCATCTGGGAAAAAAAGCACAACCCTGGAAAGGCCAGAGTTTGTATTTTAACTCCACTGTGATTTTTAACCCTGGGTAAGTTCTTTTCTCCCCGATTCCCCTAAAAAGGGGAGCAGAGAGGGAGAATATCTCCTGTCAGGTTGATTTGCTGATATACTCTGCAGCATGATCAGAGAAACACCTTGCATGGCTCACACTTGCAGACCGTGGGGATTTCATCTGCCTGTAGGACTTAACTTGCTGACAGAGAATCCCTTTCTGTAAAAAGACTGAAAGTTTTCAGTAGGAGTCTAAGACTTCTGCAGTCACCCCCCTGCCCTGGGGAGCAGTATCAGCCTCCTCCCACACAACCACCCTGAGGTTTGGGGTGAATCAGCTGGACCCTGGCCTGTCTGCTGCACTGCAGTACTGAGAGAGGATGGACTGAAGCAGGATGGATCTGAATAGATCCATCTGAATGGAACTGTACAGCTAATGCATCCAGGAAACAATTACCTGAATCCCTTCTGGGTAGATCCTAAGAAAAGATAAAGCCCTGGCTAATCAGAGTTTCAGATTTTTTTTTTTTTTTTTTTTTTTGACAGCAAAAAGGTTGCATTCCAGTTCAGGCTCCTCCCTCAGATTTTGAAGCCAGTTTTTTGCTAGGTGACATCACATCCTCACCAGACTAAGGAGGATCACACAAATTCTACCAAGGGCTGTGCAAACCTTGCTGTATTTCTGGACAGATGTTTTGTCCTCATCAGGCACTTCCTGGGAATGCTTCAGGAGGGCTTTGCACCCTGGCAGCACCTTCTCCTCTGCACAGCACTGCAAACTGCAGCCAGCAGAACAAATCATTCCCCTGTGCTAAAGCAAGGCTTCCTTGTCCAACCTGCCTCTCTGGACAGGATGGGTGACATTTTCTCCACTCCTTCCCCTTATTCCACCGTCAGTTCTGAGGCCAGCCACGCTCTGGTTAGTCCAGTCTGCTGGACTCCCCAGAATGGCTGAACTTTAATTTGTGCCAGAGAAACATTTTCTGAGTTTAAGAGAACTCCTGCTGTGGTTTCAGATGGGAAACTCTCGCCCTGCTCTCTCAGCTACAGCACCTCCCACTCTGCCCCAGCACAAGAGATGGTCAGAAATGGTTCCTGCCCTGTGCAGTTTCAGCTGTTTTTTTCTGGTACAGGCCAGCATTGCACCACATGATGGTGCTAATGTATATGGTAATGCTTGTGTGTCTGCAACTGAATCTACTCCTCTGCTGGTTTTTGCAAATTCTTTTTTTCATTTTTAAGGCTGTCATTCACTGCATTTTTTAAAGCCCAGTACTCAGTGATGTATGATCCTTAAATACCACTCTGTGAATACATAAAGGTGGCTTTTATTTATCATCCTAAATGAACGAGTAGGGGGGTAACTCTGGATGACTCTGTTGCTGCAAATTCTTCCAAACTGACATGACTTTTTTGGAAAATAAAATTCTGTAAGGCACATTTGCTTTTCTTTAATTCTCTGTCATCCATCAATTTTTCATTGGAAAAGCTCAGCTAAAACCAAACCACCAGTGCCCAGAGCTGTTACTGACTGACAAATGTGCACAATTTGATGAAGGCCAGACAATTTGCTGCTTCATTTAAAATTTTAGTGCAGTAAGTGAAAAAGGAGAAAACTTATTTTAAAACTGGCAATTCTTGCAAAAGTCTGCAAAGGCAGAGGGGTTTTGGAGGGTCACTATGCAGGACATGGAGCTTTGTTGCACCACATATTGAGATCTGATGGGTAAATGGTGATGGTTTTCTGGTAAATATTATCATTACTTAAATATTGCCCTGGGTTCCCAAAGAGGAGCTCTGTTTTTTGGGGTTTTTTTTCCCCTAAGAGAAAGATTTTACTTTGTACTTTCCATGCCCTCAACACAAACTCCCTCTACGAAAAAAGTTGAAAGAGGAAAAATCTGTCAGTTCAGGTGCTTGTCTTTGAAAGGAAATAAAAATTCTCAGCAAGTGAAACCTCAAGACTGCAAGAGCCAGGTGGCAGGAAAGGCTGTGCCTCCCCTGACAGGGGGGACCACAGTGCAGTCAGGCAGTGAAGGAACCAGAAATTCCCACTGAACTCTTCAGGCACAGAAAAAGTTCTCTCCTTTCATCTGGCACAGAAACAAATTCTTCCTTTTTCAAGTGAAGGGAAAAAAAAAATAAAAGACCATATTAGTTTGCCCAGGGATGCCAGGTTTTTATTCTCCAAATGCCTCCAAGCAGTGTTTTGATTCCAAGGTGCCCAGAGCTCCAACCCCACCTCACCACTCTGTACCTGATCCCTTCAGGCTGAGTGCTCTGACTGCAAATGCCAGCACATTTCCACCACTGCTGTAAGCTGCTCCTCAGCATTCTGCCAGCCCCACTCTGCCTGCATCTTACCACACACCCTGAAGGATTTTTGCTTTGTATGAGAGATAATCAAGTCTAACCATGTCATCAGCAGGAAAAATTCCTCCTCTTGGTCTGCTGCACTGAAACTCCCGTAGTTTCATCCTGCAGTATTCCTGAGCTTGAGCAGACCCCCTGCTCTGTCTGTGCAAAACCTTCCTCAAGAACAGAGCAACATTTTCAAAACCTCTGCTTTGGCTCATAGCTGATTGCTGTCTGCCCCCATAGGATCTATGCTAATTTAGCTGAATAAAATTATTAAATAGCAAATTTCAGGAGAAGCAGCAGCAATATCCTCATTATTACATTTAGTAAATCTGCAAAAAGCCATCACTGTTAATTGAGTATTTAGGAAAAAAAATCCTGAACAGAATGGAAGTGCTTCCAATAAGTCAACTAAGGTCCACTTCTCTGGGGTTAAAAATAAAAAGTTTCTTGGCCAAACTGCCCCAAGTTTCTAGACCACATGCAAATGATTACACAGAGAGATGTTAAATAAAATAAGCAGCCACATACCTCCAGGTCATTGAAGAACAGATGTGTATCTGCAAGGTTGAAGATCATTTCTTCCATCATGAGACCTATCCTCACAGACGTTGTGGTGTCCTGTCAGGGGAAAATCAGGTTTTTTCCATTCACTTTGATTTTTTTTGGGGGGGGGGGCAGGTATAGCTTAGACTGAACTCAGGATCTACACATTCCTATTTCTTAAGATACATTTATTAAAGTAATTTTACTTCCCAAGTGTATTTTAACATTAACATGTTTTCCCATCCTTTTGCTCTCCTTGATAAACAAATTCTGTTCTTTGAAGGAAGTCTATGACTCACCCTGACCACTAACAGCCCACACACTTCAGATGATATAAACATCCTTTAAACACCTGAAACTATGTGAGAATTGCTTCAGTAGGTTAGACAAAAAAATTGATTTGCAATAGCACCATTAGGGACTAGTTTGGGGGTAGTTATCCAGCATCATGACATGCAGAGGCTGATTCTTTCCTGACTTGTCCTTCAAACCAGCAATTCCATTCTCCACTGAAGCTGCCTACTTATTTACCAGCATCAGCAGAGTTAAAACAGCCCCATCTTGTCATGTAAACCCAATTATAATTCTTGTCCAACACAACTATTGCTGCTCAGGACAGCAGCCTTGCAGAGCCCCAGCTGCAGCCCCAATGGTAGCTACAACAAATGACAACATTGCTTACAAAACCCCAAATAGCTAAAATTAAAAAAAAAAAAAAAAAAAAAAAAAAACAAAAAAAAAAAAAAAAAAAAAAAAAAAAAAAAAAAAAAAAAAAAAAAAAAAAAAAAAAAGAAAAGACAAGACACAGCACAAATTCAGGACAGGGTCATCTGTCACTGCAGCTGGTGTTGGGAATGGCAATGCACCCGATGCCCCTGACTGTGCCCATTTGCTTCCTGTCCCAGCAGCTCCCAGCCCAAACACGTGTGGGTCTGATTCAGCCCTTCCCCAAGAGGGTCCCAAACTGCCTCCTGAAAGGGAAGGACATGGTGCAAAAGCTCTGGCTGCCTGTAGCATTTTTAAACCATGTTTTTTAATGACTGAATGTGAAGATGCACATGCTGGCAGCTCTAAAATATCTTCTGCACCTTCATAAGTACATGTGAACTTTCTCACACCCAGATCCTGCTCCTGCCAACATCAGTGACAAAACCTTTAGTGAATTCCCCTGGAGAAGGATGATGCTACCCAAGTGAGTTTGGTTAATTCATCCTAGAAAATTAATGTTTTTCCCAGCTGAGACACCACTGAGCCTGTGAAAGGGCTGTCACTTCATTGCCTCACCAAGCCAGCAAGCCAAGCACCCCTCCTGCCCCCAAACATTCACCTTGTTCCTAAATCCACAGCAAGAGCACAGAAACACATTGATGCAAACAAAGTTACCAGCAGTGCATTTTCTTATTCATTAAACAGTTCAAAAACAGAAGCAAAAATGATCTGTATTTAATTTGATAAACAGTCACAGCACAACAGCATTGTGCCTGTTCAAACTGAACAACAGCAGACAACTTGGAAAAACCCGCATTCCCACAACAGAATTTTCTCTTCCGTTGTTAATTCATCTTCAGTAGGTCAGGGATCTCATCCTGATGTATAAATCTGCCTTGCTTTAGCGTGGTGTGTGACTTCAGTAGAGCAGAGGAAACCCACCCAGTTAAACCGAGTCTCTGCTCTAATTTTCTGCAGATTTCTGTGGATCCTGTCATTGACAGCACAGTAATGAACTGACTGAGGAGCTCTAACAGGGAGCACAATGCAGGGAGGGTGAGCACATTTCAATCAACCTTTGTGGCAGACACTGCTGACATGGATGGTGTACTACACACCAAGCTAATTATTACACATTCCTAGTGAAGTTCTCTTTAATTAGAGCAGAATGGCTGTGGTTTCAGCCATGTGTGACTCACAAGCCCTGTGCCCATTACAGAGAAGCTGTCACTCATGTTTAAACATGCTTTGCTGCTGTCCCAGAAACAAGGGCACTGGCTCTGGGCAGAAAGTAAAAACTCCAACAGACTTGCCTTGAACATGTCTCTCATTTTCAGCCCCAAACCTGCACCCCTGATGAGGCACAGGGACACAGACCTAATCAGGGCATTTGACTGTGGCCCCATAGGAACAGCACTGAATCAAATTTTACTACCCAGGTGTAGTTACACGGGGGAACTGTTTTGAAGAAAATATGCTGCTAGGAAGAAATTATTTTGTAAAATGGTTTTTAATGAAGCAATTTATTTTTATACATTTCAAGGATCATTAGCCTTTAAAACTCTTTCAGGAAATCTCATTGGTTGCTATCTGTCATTTATCCTCTAAGTTTCATTTTGGCTTTATTGGTATTAATCACTAATGGGGAGTAGGAAACATTTCCACAGTGTATGAAGTTACCTCCTCTTTAACTAAACAATATGGAAACCAAACTGTAAATGATGGGGGAGGGGGATGAAAAAATCTTTCTCTTGAGATACAGAATATGATGGAATGAAAACAAAACAGAAAAATGCACTTTACCACCCAGAGGGGAAGTCGTTTGGGGAAATGATTTGGCACCACTGCTTCCACAGTGTGGACATTTCCTCCACAGCAAGGCACAATTCCAAGTCCTAAAGAGGCTGATAAAGTTGCAAGGCCAACCAGCACTGCCAGTGTGACAGAGGTGTCTAGAGGCATGAGTCCAGGGTTCCTCCAGCAGTTATTTATTTGCATTGCTGTAGCATCTAGAAGCACCAGTCCCAGAGGTTGTGCCCACCCCAAGGAAAGACACAGCTGCTACAGCTGTCTGTTCAAGCAGGAATAAATAGGAAAATCAGGCTGACAGAGAGGCACCAAAATGAGATTTGTATATCCAAATCCTCTGTACAGTGTGTAAATAATCAGAAGGAATTATGAAATTTGTGTGAAGATGTTGATGGAGTGCTCTTCCTGGGCACAGAAACCCTGTGCCACTGAAGGACATCTCTGTGCTGCCAGTGGTGCTCATGCTGGAGCAGTGTGAGTTCAGCAGAGCAATGTGAAGTTCCCAGTGATCCCTAATTGGATCCCAGTGATTGCTAATGTCTCTGTAGGAAAAATGTGCCCAGGAGCCCTGGGAACGAGTTCCTGACCAACACATCCAGCCAATGCTTCCTGATGCATGTGAAGCCCAAGGACCACAGCTTGAAATCAAATCTCCTCCAGGAACCACTTTTTGCAGTGAAAACAGATTAATCTAAAAACTCAAGCCTCGGTGCTTGTTTAGTAACTTTAGAAGAGCGAGGTCCTCCCTGTGCTAATCTACGAGTCATGCTTTCACAAACAAGGACAATGAGAGGCAGGGGTGGAAAACAGGCAATAAACTCCTTTTGCAAATAAAACTTACAGCAGCACAGAGTATCCCCACATGCCTCATCTCTGCCATGCTCCATTGGTGGAGTTTCCTTCAGGATCAAAATGTAACAGCCACACAAATTACTTTTAGTGCAAAGCCCTGGTGCTTAGACATGGCAGACCAAGCATTTCTGATCCTCCATGCACAGCCTGAACAGTTTCCTCCCATGGAAGCTTGGGGGAGACAAGCATCAGCAGGGAAGGGATCATTCTGAATTATTCATTCCTTCTCCACACACCCTCCACTCCCACTTCTAAAGACCAGGAGTCACAGTTTCAGAGTTGTCCCTTTCTCCTCAGGGCATACCTAGAGAGAGAACCCAGAGGTAAAAAAGCTCCCACTCCCTACTGCTGCTTCTTAAACAACAGATGATCAAAACATACAAAGAGTAACTCCTTTTTCAACATTTTGCTCAGAAATGTTTTCTCTAAAGAGCATCCTTGGACGTGTCTGCTGTTTCCAATGGGCATTGCCCACTGCTGGCAATGGCCATCCCTTGTGAGGGAAATGATTTCCACTCCAAGTGAGGCACTGCCAGCCTCCAGCTCCACATCCACGTCCTTTGGGGAACTTTTGCTGCCTGTTCCTACTCGAGGAAAACATGGGCAGCAGCAGCCTGTGGAACATGTTGTAAAGGAAGACAAAAGCATCCATTTAGCAAGGAGCACATTTTCCTTCATATCCCAGTGGCACAAGCTCACATATTTCTTGCCAGTGCTGCTCATAGTTTGGCCACTTGCATGCACTGTTTCTAACCCTTGAACTAGTTCTCTATATTTGATGTGAATTATGTTTTAAAAATTATAATTTGAGTTCAGTTATGTTCTCCGAGCTAGTAACACCTCACCTAAAATTAATTTCTGTTTCAGTTTTCATTTTTAACCTCTGTTTCAAGTAATAATACAAAAGAAGATTGCTAAAAGGACCTTGCTGAACAGCCTTCAGTTTGTATTGAAGACAATTTCCATGAAAAACTGGAGGTAAGCAAGCAAATATTTTCTTATGACAGCACTGGGAAGGTAGATCTGCTCACACCACATGAAACTCCCACTAGTCTGTATTTTAGCAGAGCAAAAGGATTGCAGAATGTGCATGCACACCCAAATTATCTTTAGTTGCTGCCAGGATGTTGCAGTGTGCGCTGTGCTGGTCCCCAGAGCCTCTCCAGGAGCTGAGCTGCACAGAAGCCCGCAGTGCCAGAGGTGCTGGCTCTACCTCCACAGCAGCCCTGGGCACTGAGTCACACTCAAACTGCACCACCAGCACCCTCCCAAAGGGCTCTGCATCAACACCACCTTCCCCCAGATCTCCTGGAACACAGAGATTGATTTTTCATGCATTGCTTCTACTTGCCCTAGAATATGCACTAAAAAGACATGTATTTGTTAACACCTGCAACTAATCCAAGCTGCATGTCCACAGCCAACTCTCCCTTCCTGCACTCTGTAATTCTGAAAGGAAGAGGGAAGCAGACTTATCTCTGGCAATCTCTCAAGTGCAAGTCACTCCAATCCTGGATCCAAAGCCCTCTCCAAGCCTCTGCCTTGCAGGCTCCCTGTTCAGACTTGCAGGCCATTAGCAAAGGGGCAAAGCTGGCTCCTCTGAGACAGGTAACAAATCTGTTTCTTGTCTGACTCTGCTTCTCTTCAGCAACCTGACAATTAACTCGACGTTCAGATTGTCAGGACAAAGTCGTTCTGAGCGTGGATCTTGGATTCAGACACCATCACCTCCCTCTAAAACCCCACCAAAATAAAGCCCTAGTATTTAAAACTAATCAGTCCTTTTAAATCCCTGCCAAATACCTATTTATGCCGTGAGCAAATAATTACTTTTCTACAAGGAAGAAAGTATTAATTAAGAGTATTCATCAGACTCCTATTCTATAGGGTTTATCTGCCACAGGTGTCAGCCAGAGGTGAGAGACGGATTAGTATACAATCAAGGGCCTTCCAAGTTAAATCTCCTCCTTGTGGTTATCTGTTAATAACAAAGTTGTCACCAAAAGAAAGAATTTAATCGTTTTAATTGGGTTTAATTACTTGGAAACGCCTGGAAAATGGACCAGCTCGGTTGTAGCATAAAAAAAAAAAATCAAAAAAATTCAAAGATACAAATACCAGGGCCACATGTTTGAACAAAAAAAGTCTGTGAGAATAATCATCCTTTCGTTGTAACATTTTATACCTTGATCAAACTTTGAGACATGAACAAGGCTTTCCCAGAATAATGGGAAATTAACCATGTGCATGAGTTCTAGTTCAAGTAAATTCATGTCTTTTTCAGGAAAAAACCCACATTTCACTCTTTTACTAACTACATCTAAGTAGCTTAGCTTGCAATTTTATCTCTTCAATAACACAAGCAACAGCAGACTGAGCCCCTCAGAGCTTTCCCAGTGAGAGTATTTGTGATAAAAGTTGTTTGAAGTAATGAAAGTAGTTGAGGGCCCAAAAGCCATTTTCAGAAGTGATATACTTAAGGGACTACACTTCAGGCTTTTTTGAAAAGGACCATCCCTTTTCAAACAGAACCTCTCAGTTTTTCAGGGTCCAAACGTTTTCCCACCAAAATAAAGACACTGTTTATGAAAACATTGATACATCCAGGTTTATGAGACAATTTACTGAATTTAAATGATTGGTGTCATAAGACAGCACAGTGTGACCTTGTGGGAAGGCCATGATGGACAGCAAATAGAACTGAATCCCTTTTCTTCAGATACCTTTTCATATTCACCCTCTCTGTGATTTTAGGGGCACTTCTAAATGTTCTTACTAAATGTCTACTGAAGGACTCCTTTTACTGTCATGTCTCTTCACATATGGTTGGAAATTATTCCAATACCCAAGTGGGCACAAAGGCCACTAAATCCTCACATTTAGGGTCACACAGAGGGTGAAAAGTCTCTCCTCCCTCTGTAAAGGAACCATGCTTAGGGACAGGCAGCAACCACCACACTAATTCATCCAGGGTCTGAACCCAACAAGCCTGAAGTGGATTCCAGTCCTGAGGGAATATGTACTTAAATACAGGTTAAAAGCTGGGCCATGATGCTTGAAGATAAATGGGAGTTACTTTTATTTAGTAATACAAAAGGTTCATGACCAAAAGCCCACAAATAATTTCTGTTTACTGTATGTGGCACACATTTCAGAAACTGGAGTGGAATTTAAACCAAATTAATCTTCATTTCCTTTCCCTCAAGACAGGAAAGTCACTGTATTTCTATATGAAAGCCCTTGATAGCCCTGTGAAAAACACAAAACTGGAAAGCTTGGTGGAAACAAACCATGGAGTGCAATCCTCAGCACAATGACATATTTTGCACGTGCAGCTTCTTAAAAGAAGTCATGTCCCCTTAGTTTTTCAAACTTTTCCCCTTAAAACTTCAGTCCAAATTCAACCATACTGGAAAGCAGGTTCCCTTTCCTCGAGCTTGTTTAATAACCCAGCATTGTTTCTGCTATTTATTTTATGTCAAAAATAATCCTTTAATAGTCCCAAATGCCACGTGTGCAGCTTGCTCAGAACCCCTCCTGCTCCCCTAAGCTCCAGGACAAGAGGTTACATCCACAGGAGCTCAGAGCATCTCTGTGCCCACCTCCAACCTGCTGGGATCTGGTTTTGCTGCTCCTGCTGCTGCTTCTCATCCAGATGATAAACACAGATGTCTGCTCCCGAAATACACATTTGAAATAATCAAATGGCTGGAATTATTTACTCCCTTCTCTCCAATAATGAGCTAAATAATTGATATAGCAGCATGTCTAAAGTAACAGACTTCTTTATTACCTGCAGTGATTGAATGCTTCTTTAATTTAACTTAAAAAGGCATTAAACACAAGGTTTAGCCTCCAGTGGGTAAAAAAATCTCCAACTTCCTCAGAAAATCCTTTCCAAATTGTATTCATCTTGACTTAATCCATGATCTACTGAGTGAATTAGGCTCTATTTGTTTTGAAAATCTATTTTATGGAGTTCCAAGGGCTGTGTTTTCCTTAGGAAGGGCTCATTCTGCCTTTCTGCCCAGGATGGCTGCTAGCAGCCCTCAGCATAGGCCTCTGCAGGTTTTTAACGTCCCAAGGTGCCCCACACATATGACTAACAAAATGTAAATAAACACAGCTGAGCCAGTAAGAAATTGGAAGGTTTTCTCATTAAAGAAATAAAATAAACAGATGTCCTTAAGCACTTTGGCTCATGTTTGTCAAAGGAATGGAAAACTCTCAGATGTTTGAACAGCAGTCATGATATAAGGCCACATCTCAAGCGAGAGAAGGGGAAAAAAGCGATGCCCTGGCACTCAGAATTAACTAATAGTTCTCAGGGGAGGCCCCTTTTGATTTGAACCTTAGCAACTTCTACAAATAGTTTTTAACAGCCGAGCAATAAAATGGGGTTTTATTCCTTCTCAGTTTGTAAAGTAGTAAAGGACAGGCTCGGCCATTAGGAGCATGAATCACCAGCAGATTTGATTAAATCCCCATGGTGTTTCAATCAGGTCCTGGCTTTAGGGTCCTGGGAGAGAACAAAGCAGGGGAAAGCACAAGCTACTTGAAGCATTCAGTGAAACCAGGGAAGGGGGGGAAAGAAAGAAATTAAAAAATCAAACCTAGGGTTTTACAAGGATCTCAAGTAGAGTCAAGGAGGAACTTTTCAATGACTTTTTTTTTTAAGTTGGAAATTATAATTCATTCAAAGGAAAACTTTTCATAAGAACATGTAACAGCCAGTGAAAAAACTTTTGAGGAATAAGGTTTCTTAGATCCACAACATCATTTTTGGTGAGAACAAGACAGTCCAGTTCACAGCCAGCATAGAGCAGCTATAACATTTGTTCCAAAGCTAGAAAATCATATTTATGTCCTGTCCTCAACTGGGCCAAGCAGAAACTTTTGCTACTTTCTCCAAAAGGTCCTGCTATGATTGGTGGACCTCTCCTGGGTGACTGGAATTCTCTCATCAGGGAGGCCAAGCCCATGTTTGCACAGGCTGGAAAGCTGAGGGCACCTCCTGTCTCCCCCACACCTGTCTGCTCACGGCTTGAGTAAACCTCATGCTGCCACTTCTGAAACACAAAAGCATTAAAAAAATGTGGCAGTCACAGAAAAGCAGCCTCTGCTTCAAGCAAGCAACTCTGAGGCAGACTGCAAGCCCTCAGTGAATGCAGAGTGGCTTCTCCAGGTAAAGCAACCACAGAGCCCCAGCTCCAGGGCCAGAGTCACACAGGGGAGCTACACCCCTTCCACTGCAGGTCAGCCAACACCCAGAGCATGGCTTTGCATGATTTTAAACCAGGACATAATGTGCTTTACACATTTTTGCAGTATGTTTTTTTCTTAGTTTGAGCTAATTCCAGCTGCTGAACAATCTCAGAAATTGTATGGCTCTTGCAGGGAATTTTATGGAGCCAAACAGGTATCAGCAGGCACTGTCAAAGTGCTGATAAAGATCCAACACAATTCAAGTATTTAGGCTGTCCTATGTGTTCAAGTCTCTAAGCCCAGACTAAAATAAAATCCTTGTCATTTGATTCCAGGAATTTGCAGTATCTTGCATATAAAGATGAGTTTTAACTCCAGTTTTTACGTTACTCACAAGTCACTTGGACACTTCAATCCCAAGAAGTGGGGATGCAACACAGAACAAGAATACACATTCTTGGAACAATACAAAATACTAAGAAATGGTATTGGCTTCACAGAGCTCCCTCAAATTAGGTAGAACAACACACCCACTGCTCTCTTTTTTCCTTGATACCAGTCCTTAGAAAAGCATGAGAATGAAACTGCAGTATAATACTTGAACAAAAGTTTCTGCATGTCTTTCAGTCTGAGAAATTTTAAAGCTTAGACAACACAGGTTATGGAACAAGCTTGCAAAAATCCCAGTTGGGAAAAGAGGAAGAGAGTCATGATTATTTTTGGCACAGGACTGCATGAAATCTCCTCATATTATTTCTGAATTACTACCACCAAACAAGTCTTTCTGTGCTCACCTTGCTTGTCAAACAAGCCCCCTGACTTTTACCCAACTCCTGTGAAAGCCCAGCAGCACTGTCATGGATTTTGAGCCAATTTTCCCCACTATGTTCAGTCAATGATCTGGGGACAAACCTTTTCTGGCATGGCCAAGCCTGCAGCCATCTCCCCATGGAGCAGCAGCTCCATACACACACCTAGGGGATTAAAAAGGCTCCATGCACACCACAAAAAGCCACAAGGGTCTACATTTACTGAGGTCTGTAGGCAAATGACAAATATTCTGCACCCATTCAGTGATCAGAAACCTGCAGAACAGGTTTTATAAACCCTCCTGAACATAATACCCAGGGTTACCTGCCTCTGGAACTTTTGGGGAGTTGCCTTTTCTTGTCACCCTATGGCAAAGAAATGAAGACCAAATTTCTGATGACTCTGCAATCCAGGGGCGACAGCAAAGGGTTAGGGAAGAGAGGACAAAAAAGGAGCAGCCTAGGCTGGGCTATTCATTCATGCTTCAACTTTCAGTACATTTTATGTTTTAAGTGCTATTGGTGCTGTGGGTAGAGTATTTTCTAAACACCTGAGAGTAACTCTCAATGCCCTGAGGAGGCCATATGTATGTTAAGAGCCACAAAGAAAACAAACAAAATTTTCCCATGAAGTCAGGTCAGAAAATATGCATTGAAGCATTAATCATTAATAACATGACTTTTTGTGAGTTCTTTCTCCTATTTTTTTCTTTTTTACCTCATATTTTGGACAGCTGCCTGTTGCTGCCATCACCAAGGAAGGGGCAACAGGCACAACCATTTGTGATTAAGTATCTAAAGAACACAGGAATTTAGACCCAAATCTCTGAAGCTGTGGTTGGTGCTCCTCCTCCATCTTTCAAGAAATATCACCTCAGAAAGAAGTGTTATTATTCAGCTTGGACAACTTTTCAGAATAATTCTTTGAGCACCTGCAGCTCCACTAGTGCAACAGACAGGATGATACTGGGAGATAAATGTTGGCCAGGGAATGGTCAGGACCACATAAACTCACACCTTTTCTGGAGGAAGACAGAGTGAACCAAGATCTCCATGCGTGAGATTTAATTATAAGCATATGCATGTCTAATTACAGGCATGTGAATTCTTTTATGGAGAATTTTGGTTTTGATACTTAATTTACTTGGAGATTAACACTTCCTACACTACTGAAGTAAGATATTCTGAAACTATTAACCTCTGGCTGCTTCACTTGTACTTGATAGTTTTGAATTGTGCTACTATTTAACAGTTCCCAGGACAGCCTGTCTGAGTGTGCTGTATTTCCCTCTTGGTTTAAGGTCTGTTCCAAAGCCCACCAAAGCCTCTGGTTGTCTTTGGATCAAGCCAGCAGCCTATAATAGTTTTATAAGTATTATAAACCATTTCCCTTACAGGAGAGTCCTGAGGAATTTAACACTGATGAAACAAATGAAGAACTGCAAAGAAAAAAGTCCTTCTAGAGAAGTTTCTCAAGGAACCCATCGTAACTCAATAGAGAAGGTGATTGATTCTTCCAAAACAACATTCCTGTTTATATCATTCACTGAATTAGAATAAAGGAAACAGCCAACAGAAGCCCCCACACAGCAGATTCCAACTCTACACCCTCTAAACATGGGCAGGAGGCAGCAGGTGAAGGCATCTGCTTCAGAGGTTCTGTGCTAGGACAAAGCCAGCCCGTTAAGGGAATTCTCCACATGAATTCAGCAGCCCCTGCCCAAGGCTGAGCTCGACCACAGAGCAGATCTGCACACCCTGAGTTTGTTTCCTGATCCTGCCTAATTCTGGTGTTTGTAGGCAGTAGGTCTGAGCTTACACACGCACACCTCGTTCATTATGTTCTCTGGGAAAAGTCACCACTTCAATTACCTCGTACAGCATGGCTCTGGGTAAGTCCCTGCTTGGAAACACGTGCTTGGTTTTCAGAGGGTGCTGCTAAAAGTGTTAGCAGCATTCCAAGTGCTGCAGTAGACTTCCACACCACAAACACCATTTTATATCCTTTACAACTGTGCACATCTAACAGTGAACAATAAATCTATCTTACTAATTACACATTCAGCTTGTTATAACCATCATAAAAAAGTACAGCTGGTAAAGCCATGAAATGATGTCAAACCATATTTCTGCTTTCTGGAGAGAAGCTGGGTTATTTTCCAGTCTCCTGATGAAGCTGAGTGCTCAAAGCCATGTGTGGAAACAGCTGCCAACTATGTCATCCACCTTTAATTAGGTAATGATATTGTCTTTTTTCCTACCCATTTAAAAGTGCTTGACATTCTGTAATTCAAAGTGACTTAGGTGTTTATCATAAAAAGCTGCCTCAGGAAGAAATTGAAGCACATGGTACTAAATCAGAACCAATGTTTTCTCCTTAGCAGCCAAGTTCAGGCTGCTCAGCCACAGTTATCTAAAAAAATGGAATTGCCTGTATTTCAAAGAGGGTAGGTATCTAAAGTACAGCTAAATATGTTTCTGAAGCCCCCTTAGAAATGTGAGCTTCGGCAGCAATGTGGGAAGCACAGCCAGTTCTTCATGGCAACCCAGACAGAGGAACACAAAATCTCTCTTAAAAAATTGTCTGAGATTTGTAAGAAAACACTGGTCTAACAAAAAAAAGTGTTAGCTTATTCAGGCTGGAGTTAATAGAGTCTGGCTGCTGGATGCCCTCTCTTGCAGACAACAGACACTGGAAGAACATCCCAGCAAGTGGCAGCTGAACAACAGCAGCTTTGGAAAAACAAGGGGCTACTTGCAACATGAAAGGGAGCTAAATTAAATTTTCACATGTTCGGAGGAAATACCACAGGACACGTTTATACAAATATGTCTGAATAAAACAGGCAGCATCTGTTTGAAAAGCTAGCTCATTAGCTGCCCCCACAGTTCCCGACGCAATTTGGCTGGACAAGCAGTAATGCTAAAAAAATTAAATTTTACCTTCCCATATCTGGATGCAAAGGTTCCCGTGAGTAAGGAGTGAAAAATAATTATCGTCTCATCCAAATCCCATACAAACACACGCTGTGATGACAGATGGGGTGGAAAAAAGAAATATAGTTACATATTAAGCAACTGCAAGAACAGGTTCAGTCAGGAAATATGTCCTGTTGGACTACAGATTTTTAAGATCTCAAGCCATTTGGAGCACTGACTGGATGTTGTGAAAGCAGGCAAAATGAAACATCAGGAATTTTGGAACTGCCATCCCAAGAGCCTGCTCTCCTAACAACCACAGAAATCCCCTGTTGCCTATCAAGTCAGGGGAGCAAAACATCAGACATACAAAAAACCCAAAGGAAAAAAAAAGGGTACATATGAAGAATAGTTTGAGATGTTGGTAACACAGAAATTGAGCAATTGTTTTTACTACTCGTGCCTGCAGGTTCCAGTTGTATTACTAATTTTGTTCTGTCTCTCAGATTTGCTAACAGAGGCAACTGCTCATCTTTGCTGGATGTACCAAAGGAATATAAATTGAAGTTATTACCTCAATCTCACTGTCAGCAGTAGGGGAAGGGTCGTTGCTTCTTTTTGACCGGGCTCGTACCTTGCCATCTGACCCTCTGTGATGTCTGTCTGTCTCCACATCTTTTGCTGGTGTTGTTGAATATTCCCCTATTAGGAGAAAGAAATTCCATTGCAAACCTAAATTTTGCATTGCGTCACTGTATTTAGAGCATGAAACTTTTTACTGAAAAGCAACAGAAACACTGTGAAAACACCATGAGAAAATCTTATTCTTTTCACACCAATAGCTAACAGTGTATGACAAGCAAGTTTTAATTCCTAAGATTTGTTAAAACAATTTCAAGAATTACCAAAACTGCATATATAAGTTTTAAAAAGGACATGTCACTTCAAAAAACCTTATCAAAATTTTCACTAGAAAGAAAAAACCTTTGGAAATTTACTCCCCCCCCATTCTTTTCAAAGACAGAAATTAGAAAGGCAGTAGAAACAGAATCCAAGACCAATTACACTTCTGAAATATTTTCTCAAAAAACTTTTTTTTAATTTAATGAATGTGAATTATTGAAACTATACTTTCAACATCAACTTATATTTAAAAACACAGAACTAACCTGTTGAGCCTTACCCCATTTCTCAGAGGATAATATTTTAGAAATAACTGAGAAGACACAGTCAAAAGCAAACTTCCCATGTATAAAGTATCTGTTTTGATTGGCTTGAGTTTCACAGATCTGTCTGGATTTCACTCACCTTACATTACAAATCCTTTTCAAACATATTTTTCTTTACACCTTGCTAAGATGTGGCCTCTGCAACTTCCTAGAATAACCATACTCTTCTTCAGAGAAGCTGGGATTGTGCCTAGGAAGCCTTTTAGAAATTATCCTTTCTCAAAAAGGCTGAGATAAGATCTAAGGAACTGAAAATCCTCCAACTGCTTTTAGAGCAGTCTGTGATCACTCCTTTTTAAATAACAATACTAGTTTATTTTCCTTTTAGAGCAACCACAGATGTTCAGATTTGTTTTTTAAGTCAGCAGACCTTCAGTGGGTGTGTACTGTGATCATCCACAAATTGTGTGGTGTTTTATATAAATGTTATTGCACGCCAATGAAAACTAGCAGGGAAGTGATATCTGAAGATTGCTCTTGAACAGGACACTGGGGGATCATAATCCACCAGTAATTCCATAAACTACTTAAGCTTTGAAACTTTAAAAATTAGGCATTCAGAGAGGACACAAATTTTGAAGCTTTTTTTTGGCGTGGAATTCATCTTGAACTTTCATATTAAACACACAGTTTGTGTAGATTTTTTAAAGAGGGACTTTCTCTTGATGTTGTTATGAATGCACAATATTACATGTTGTTGTAAGAAGTGAATATAATCCTTGACAAAGATATGGGCTAAGAAGTCATCAGACACTGAGGAACCTGAGAATTTTTCAGAGCACGGCTGTTTGTTTTGAATTCATTGCCATCCATGTCAGCCCTCAGTGCTGCTCTGGGGTTGGTATGTCATTGTCATTGTCTCATTTCCTGTACTACCTTAGAGGAGATCAAACCTCATATACTCACAAAACCAACACAGGATGGTTTTAGAGAGCTTGGACATTCCAATCTCTTCCCAAACCCGTGTAAGAACTGTTCAGTGCTAGAAAATCTGAGTTATCAATACGTATTTTATAAAAAACTCCAACAAGAAGAGGATAGCGTTTATGTCTCCAGATGGCTGAGGCTGCCAGGCTGGGAGCACAAGAGAGGCACCTACCAGAGAGTGATTCTGTGCTCTGGCTGGTGATGTTGTGGGAAGACTCCTGCAGGGAGTAGGTGGAGGTGGGGATGGCCGAGGGGCTGATGCTGTTGGCAGACACGTACGGGGAGCTGTAGGACGAGCTGTAATACTGAGAGTACTGGCTCTGAGGGAAGCTGGGATACGAGGAATATTCCTTGGAGGGAGAAAAAGAAACATCTAACTGGCATGTATCTGGTTTTATCTTACAAACAAGTAAGCCACCACAAAAGCTGTGTTGCTTGTGCACGCAGCAAGTCACGGCTTGGGAATATTCCACTGAAGAACTGCACTCACTAGGAAATTACATTTCTGCTTCTCACAAATATGCTCCTATTTTATTATGATAGACTATCCAACAAGAGGTCAGAAATCTGGCAGGTTCTGGGGTTTTTGATAGGATTTCAGTTATCAATGCTGACACATTTTGTATTACAGAGTTCAACAATTTAATGCAAGAGTGAAGTAGGGTGGCTTTCAGAAAAGGGCCATGATGGAACACATAACCTTTGCAAACAATAAAATACCTAAGAAATTGCAAGAGCAGAATGAATAAGTGAGTGAGGGAAGGAGCAAAACAGGTTACATTTTCCCATGATCAGCAACATCTTCTGATCAGCTGTTAGGCTAAAAAAATAGCAATTTTTGTAGCAATGCTCACAACAGTCTGCCCAACTATCTCAGCAATGAATAAATGCCTGAGTGTTCTTGCCCACCTACAGAAAAATTAAGTAAAAATATGAGGTGCAAGTGACCTTGGGGAGCTGAGGTATCACAAAACTCTTTGCCTTGATTTTAAGGCACTCAGAGAAACCCCATACCATTATCCTTGGATGGTTGGTGGGTGTATTATGAAAAGCAGGACACTAGAAAACATTATAAAATGCATCTCTGAACAATCAAAGCATAAAAGGTCTGTTTCTTTATTGTTTTAATTGCAACTCCTGTCATTGTCCACTGAATTTGCTTTTCCAGACAGAGAACTGTGTTCATGCTCTGTGCATTGTCTTTGAGCAGAAGGCTTTTATTTCCTCAGAAATTATAATTAGCCTCTGGTATTAAATAAAATTAAATAATAAATAGTCTTTAGAAAGACTAAAAGCACTTTCCTCCTTAACAGCTTACATCTTTGTCTGTGACAGCTATTTCATTAACTTTCAGTCACCAGGGAGCTCTCAAGAACAAAGACTCAAATTGTCATAAGAACAATTAGACTGAAAAAGAAATGAGATAATTTCATTGTTTTCTCCTACAGAAGATTACAAAATAATGAAAAAAGCCCAACTTTCCCCCCCTGTTTAGGCAACCTCCATACTTCAATCAAATGCACTTCTGTCAGTAATGCTGATGTTTTAAGCCCAAACTGCAGCAACAAAGAAATTGCCCACTGTTGCCATTAAAAATACAAGTAAACAATCACCCAACAAACAAGGAACTGACATTACTGGCCAACCAAAACACATTTTCTGGGACAGTGTACTCATTTGTTTGCTCCAAACAAGAAGAGCCATTTGCTACTGGAAAACATCTGTCTTGTGTTTTATTTATACACACACATTTACCAAGGTATCTGAGGCATGGAGCCCACGGACAGGTGTGCTCTCAAAGAGGGAAGTGCACAGACAGCTCAGATGGCTCAACATCCACCAGGAGCTGCCAAGGCCTCTCTCAGATTGTTCACACTTACTGCACAGTGCCAGCACAGAGATGACAGGACTCTAGAAGCCATCCCCTCTGGAGAGGATGCACAGCACAGCTGAGAGTTGTAAAATGGCAGAAGAATGAGGAAATTCTTGGCACTGCTACAGCAGCAAGTCAGAGACTGCCAGGGCACCCTGCTCCTGCAAGGACTGCACTCTGTATGTGTGGACTGAGACACATCATAAAATTAACCAGGATATCCTGAAGTCCAGCAAACAGACAGGCTCCAGGAGCAGAGCAGAATGGTGCTCAGCAAAACACAAAGCAACACCTTCCTTAAATATATGTGAACACAAAAATAATCTATCTGATCTATAAATCTTCCAAGTGGTTTAAAATAAGTGATAAGGTTGCCAGCAATAGGTGCTGAACCATACCTGATGCACAGCACTGAATCCTGCAGAATTTGTCAGGCCATTGGCTCCCTGGTAAATCCCTGTTGTGCCTGAGGGAAAGAGTGTAACAGTCATAAAATACACCAGCAATCAGTGTAACAGGGTATGTTAATTCAAGTAATTTCCAACAGGAAGTAAAGTACCAGCTCACTACAAAAAAAGTATGGCACAAATCTGAGGCTGTAAAAACTTTGGGCTGTTACTGGGGTTTACTGACTGAAAGGCATTCATTACATGCACTAAAACACTGATTACTGGGCTGGGAAACACAGCTGGAACACAAGGATTCAGCCCAGATCTAAAATTCAGTTACTTTTTTTTACAATAAGGAATGGAATAGTATTTTTTATCTTCTCCTCCTGTAGGAAACCCCTCAGATTACACACACACTCTCCCACATGTGCTGTTTCATGCATGGGTATCCTGGCATCTGTCCTAATTGATCAGGTACCCAGAAGTTTTCAGAAGAAAAATCTTGCTATTCCCAATGTGAGAACAATATTGCTGAGATTTCTGGGACAGCAAGGAGCAAAAATATTTCTTCCTCCTGGGATATCAGGAAGAGAAAGGATGGGCATGGTTCTTTCCCAAGCAAAGCAGCTGATGTTCAGCCAGGCTCCCTCAGCTGGAGGAAGCACCACCACAAAGATTTTGTTTGGAGAAGTAAATGTCTAGGTAAGATCTACAGGACTGGTCTATCTTTGCCTCCCATCAGGCCAGAGTAGCAGAGCCATAAGCTCTCCTCCCCTATCAAGTTTTAGCCTTGATTTAACCTCACTCTATGCTGGTTTTGATTTCAGCATTTTCCATTTCACATGGTGTGTCAGAGAGGTATGATTTTGGTGCTGCCTGGCTGCACTGGGCTCATCTTGGCTTCATTCTGTCACCTCAATGTACCACCAGACCGAGCCTAATCAGACCTTTGGCCTTTCTTTCTCATCTGGCTTCTCACCATGTGAATGACTTTGAGCAGTGCTGTTTTAACCATATGACACTCTGCACGTCTTCATGTGGCAACCATCCTCCGAGGTTCCACTTGCTTGTTTTTATTTTAGGACACCAGATTAGCTGGGGAATGGACAGCTGAACAAACTCCACTCTGCCAAGTACAGATACAAAGCACATGCACTGAGAAATAAACCTCAAGCCAAAAAGAAACGAGAGGACTCTGCCCTCCTGAACTAATTTGTTGCCACATGTGGCTTTAAAAAGAAAATAGCAGAGAGGAAGAAAACAGAGTGCAGGTGACTGCCAGGTACCTGGAGGCCTGGGTCTCCCCCAGGCCCAGAATGTGCTGCTGGGAGCTGAGCCAGTGCAGGTGGGCTTGGAGATGCCTTCTCCTGGCATTCCTGCCTTGGAGGCAGCTCTGGGTGGATCAGTGTCCAACCCCTCCTGCTTCCAACAACCCACATGGGGAGACTGCCCAGAGCAGCATCCCAGAGACAGCAACACATCCAGCTCCTGGCATTTCCCCACTTCCCACCCGTGACAGGCTTCTGCAGGCTTGCCAAAAGTCCCAGGGATGCAGCAGTAGCAATATATTCCTGTGGTAGCAGCATTTCTCACCACTCTGAAGGAGAGTAATAGAGCCCCAGTGCTTACAGGCAAAAACAACTTCCACAGAAGACAAAACAGCTCTTGTACACCAGAGCTCGAAACAATACAGGGGGGAATTTTTGATTTTCCTAAACTGTCATTTAGAAACAATCCATCATCCTTTATTAAAGCTGTCAAGAGGGGGATGAGTTACCTCGAGGGACTCACGCTTTATGTGTAAATTGTGATGAGAACATGTTTATTGCTGTGCTACCTGCACATGATACTGCAGCTTCCTGGTTTCCAAACAGTCAGAGAGAGTGAGGAAAGGAGGGATTCACACAGCTGGATTAAAGAACTTACTCAGAACTCTGTACCAGCTGTGAGGAGCGAGCGTGTCCATGCACACACAGGTAAGTGAGCAGGGAGAAGAGGGCAGGAATGTGGGGATGAGAGGATGGGGAATGACTCCACAGCTTCCCACAGTGCACTGTGACTGGACCCGGTGGGGTGAATTTTACACTGGGATTTTGTAAATTATTTTTTTGACACTATGGCTACCCAAGTTCAGGTGTCCCTAGAGGCCAGTGCAGGCTAGCTCCCTCTGCACAGGGGATTTTCCAAAGGAAGGACAGATTTTTTGCCCACATACTTGAATATTTGTGGAAGTGCTGAAGACTGCTATTCCCTATAAACTGAAGTTCAACATGTCACCTCAGGTTTTTCTCTTCTTCTGGCTCCTGTCATTGTATCCTGACCAAGGAGCACTACCATCTCAGCATTGTTTGTCTAAACTGAGATCAAACACAACCTTTTTCCTTGCCCTCCAGCAGTGCATTCAGAGATTTGAATGCCCTCCCCACAGCACACCTTGAGAGCTGCTAAGCTCAGGATGTCTTGGCAGCTCAGTGTTACAGCAGAATAATTACAGATAAGGACACTGGAGAGACCCAAGTCAGTAAATACTTGGAATTTCTTCCCAGCTGAACAAGGATGAAAAGCTAGGAGGAAAAAAAAAATCAATTATCTACATGGAAAAGAAAGTTCTTAAAGATTCAGATTCAGCAATATTTGTCTTGGGAACTATTACAGCTCAGACCCTGTTCCACTTCACAGGGCAGACTGGAGACCACGTTTTCAATGATGCTCCCTCAGCTCAAATGGCAGGAAAACAAACAAGTGCCACAGGCAATGGAGCCAGAGATAAACCCTCTCTCTCCATAAACAGAGAATGAGGCCTGCAGGTCACAATTTCTGTGAGCAGCCTTGTAAAGTTCAGCAGTTCAGAACACATACCAGAACCAGCCCCAAATGTTTGCTTTTCCTCAGTAAGCTGTTGGTAGGAAATAAACACTTCCACAACAAAATTAATTCTGCCAGGTGCAATTTCAGTTTTGCATCAGTAAATTTTACACTCAAGAAACTGGAAAATTATCAACAGATATTGCAAATTAGCCCTATTTCCCATGTAACCATTTTCCCCTCAAACACTTTCCTAAGTAATAGCACTTCTTGTAATATTCAGAGGAAGACTGGAATGAAGTTTGAAAGTGGTGCTATGTGGAAGGGGGCACTTCTAGGAAGTCCCTTGGTAAGCAATGTACATGAATGGTGGTCCCCTCTCTCTTCTGCCTATTTCTACAGGACTTTTGCTTTCACACATATTGGCTTTTTTCCACGGACCCCTGAAGACAACACACACTCTCAAACTGAGGCTGGTTTTACATTTGCAATACTGTAGAGGTGGGAGCAAGCGATTTGTTTCCATCTATCTTGGTAGCTCAATGCCAAGTAATTGCATCCAAACTCCCTGCAAATCAGAAACAAGCCCAGGATCTCCCCCTTTGGATCTTCTCCATATGGAATATGGCTCACATCTGTGTTCAATCAAGCCAGTTGCTAAATGTCACAATGCCCTCATTCACAGGTAGCTTAAAGAACATTTAGCTCATAATAAAACAATCTGAACTCTGAAGCAGAACAGCTCTTCAGATGTGTGGCACTGTAAGTGCTCCTGTGAAGTATTTCTATCACAAACACACTCTCATGGAAAGACACTGCATGAAAGGCATCCACATGCCAGGCAGAGCCAGTGCCACGATTTTCCCTTGATAAGTAGATGTGGCCCTTCTCTATGTGAGTGTCCAAGGGCAACATGTACAGAAAAACTCTTTGTGAGCTGATTAATGTTCTATTCCTGCTCTCAAACAGATGGATTTCATTTGCTGTTTTCCCTTCATTCCCATTTTAATTCGAGCATTCCCAAAAAGCCTATGCCATGGTCAATGATCATTTCAATGGTGCGTGATCTGGCCTGCAAAAACTTCCATACCAGCTTCTCACCCTCTACATCTGTCTTTCAGTCACTACAGTACAGGCTGCATTTCTTCCCCTCCTTGCCAGGTATGAGCAAGTAAAGAAAAGAAAGGAATATTCATGGTTATTTTCAGTGTATTCAGAACTAAGTGCTGGCATTGCTAAAAAAAAAAAATTCTTTTTTTCAGCTCATAAATGCACAGAATGATACAGGAATACTGGTGTCTTAGGGAGTGGTGATTATGAAGACAGGATGGGCCTGTGGTGTAGCTCAGATCAAAACCACAGCAAGCTTTGAAAATCAGGTTTGTGTCCCTGTCTTTCACACGCCAGAGGGGCCCTGGCAACAGGGAGGTGTTCTCCAAGCCTCCTGTACTGCTCAAAAGAGAATAAACTGCTATATTTAGAAGAACAGATGGTTTGCACTTCCAACATTCAATGAAATAGCCAAGAGTCAGAGGAGGAGATGGCCAGGTCCAACACAGCGGGACAGCTTCAGTGTTTATCACAGCTCTCTGGGCAGCCAGCTGTGAGCCCAGGAACACTGAAAAGATGCAACACTGAGCGTGGCTACCACAGGCATTTCTGAGTATGTTTGGGTCATGATTTAAATCCCAAAAAGCAGAATGAGGAAGCTCTGACCTAAGCATTTCCTCTAACTCTTAGATGAAACACACAATGGTTCCACAGAGAGCTCTCTCAAAGGATTTAGGACCATTTAGGACTAATAAAATAAATGCCTGCAGGGGTCAGCTGAATTGCATGGTATTTTACAAGCCTGCACACAATGGCTTGTGCACTCTGACATCATCAGGCTGTTTTCCTGCAGAAAACACTGCTGGCTGTGGGTGATGAAGGCAAAGGCCCCAATCCTCCTCCCTGCACAGTGTGCTTTGCTCTGTGCTGTGAACAACATCTGCCTGAAGACTTCCATGGTCATTCAGAGAGGTTCTTAGCAGTGCTTTAGCTGTCTGACAAGCTAATGTTTCCTGCAGTAAATACTGCCTTCTCCAAGCTGCTACACTTTTAGTGAGAGGTTAAGCACTCATCAAAATTACCTCCCACCAGCTATACTCTAGTGCCTTGTAAGGTTCCAAATCCTACAACATCTGCCTGCATTTACTGGGCAAGAAGACTCATAAAACCTTGCATGCTTGTCAGCTGTGGAGGCATTTCAAGACTATCCAACCTGTTAAAGAAGAAGAAAAACTCAACCCATATGTACTTTGCAGCAGATTGCTCAACTGTTTGCCATTAGGTGTAATGAACCCTTCCCCAAAAAGTCTTGTATTTCTGTCTGGAAGGGCTCAGACAGTGCAGGGAAGAGCATACTGCATTAACCTAGATGAAAAGTATTATTCTACAACGTTACACCACTTGACATCAGCAGTGTCTGGTAAAGGACATTGCTCCCAAAAGCATTTGAACACCTCCTGCAGATGATACTCTCAGATACAAAACCCATTCTAAGTAAGTCCATTTGTCTCCCATCACAATCCCATGCAGTCCTGTCAGCCTGACCAGGTGTTTGAGGAACTCTGAATGATACAAAGCACATTTCACAGCTCAGCTTTTCTGAGTCAAAGCTCTTCCCCTGCTCCTGGGAGCACTCAACCCACAGAGCCTCAAAGAGCTTTAGTAAGTGATGACCAAAGCAGCTTTAAAAGCCTGGCTTTTACCATCCTTTTGAGCTTGCTCATCTGTATAGCTCAATCCAGATCAACAATGGTGTTGAAAGTGCTGGGATGGTTTACAGTTACTCTCAGGATTTGAACCATGGGAAAGCAGTTAGATTTTATTGTACTCTGAGAAAGTGTTTTTAACCACTTCTATCTAACAATGCTACAGCTACAGAAGGAAATCACACTGGACTGTCTTCAAAAACAAATCACAAGGGAATGTTCTGGGCCAAAAAGGGAACATCCTTACAGCAAGGATGTAGACTGTTTCTATGCAATGCCTTGTTGAAAAAAACCCACAAAATGGACTTTATTTGGGTGACTCCATGGACACCAGAGAATAAAGATTCCTCCAGCTGCAGTTTCATCCTGGACACAATCCTTCACTGATGGATAATAAGACACTATAAAGGAAATCTGGATTTGCCACCTCCTAGGCTAATTAGTGGCCACGAACCTCCAGTTCCCAAGTCAGCACTTAAATCTAAGCAGCCTTGTCACATCTACTGTCATGCCACTGGGGACAGAAACTTGCCCTGTCAGCACAGTGTCATTTAGCAATTCTCTTCCTTTTGAGCAAAGTAAATCTCCAAATACCAGGGGAGAAGAGGGAGCTGGTCAGCACATCTCCACTCTGACCCATTACTTAGGATCCCTGTAAGTCTCGACTGAGTCCTGAGGCTTTTCCAGCCTCCATGCACTGCTTCACTGCTGCAGAGGCTCCAGGAGAAGAACCACAACAGAGAAAAATGGAAGAAACTTGACAACAGGAGAGCGATCCTTGTCCTGGTAATGACTTCTCAGCATCAATAAATCTGCCAGTTACAGACCTTCTAAGTCAAATTTTCATCCTCCTCTTTTGTGCTAACTCAGTGGGCTCCTTTTCAGACAGTGCAGGTATTCTCACACTTCTAGAGGTCACAGTGACGCAGTGCAGAAATAGTGTTTAAATCCTGCCAATATAAACAGAAGGGGCATCCAAACTACATATAAAAAGGTCCATGAAAGAGTGTTATCCACTGCCAGCAGAGCAGTTCAGAAGCTCCTGAGCTGCACAGCCTGTGCTGACTCAAGCAGGGTCAGGCTGAACTTGTCCACAAACATCATCCCAGTCTCTCATCCAGTGACTGAATTCTGTTTTTTCCACCACAGCATTACCTCACACAGTGCTTGGAGATAAGATACAACAAAAGCAGTACCAGTACTGCACAGCATCATGAATCTGATGTTTCCTAACTTTCAAATGCTTGACTATGCAGGTATGATGTTTCTTGATACAGATTTTTACACGTAATTTTACACTAGTTCTTCTATTGCCTTCTAGACATTTTCAAAATCATTAGGTAAACTGAATCAATTATTCAGCAAAGCTTCCATAACATTTTAGCATATTCTTTGCCAATTGCACTGTAAGCTGAATAATCAAGGCCAAGTTCATGATTTCCCAAGCTGTTACTATCCTATGTTTTTGGATTTTTTTTATATCCTACAGAAGCAATGAAAATAAAATCCACAGAGAAGTCTCTATGACATCCAAACATCTCTGACTGTTTTCTGTGTTGATTTTGCTCATTAATCCACATTTTGAGATTTCTATCTGACTTCCACCAATGCTCCCAAGACAGTCAATCAGCATGTTAAGGAAATGTCACTTCTTTCTTCTCTGTAGATTCCCCCTTTCTCACCACACAAACTTTTCTCTCTATTTTCCTTATTTTCCCTTTACTACTGCCCCTACCTTACTGCTTCTCTCTGTCACAGCTGCTCCCATCTCCCCAGTGCCACCCCTGCAAGCTTGATGACAAAGTCACGCAAAACTCTCAAGGAGACACAAGACACCTCCAAAATAAAAGCTCTGCCTCAGAGAAGATTCCTGTTTTGACTGTGCCAGTTAATATTTAATTTCCACTAAATGGCAAGAGGTAGAGCAGAGCTTTCCCCTTGGCAGCAGTAGCACAGGTCCTTGCAGCCTACAGTGCATCACTGTCAACACCTCTGCCTCTCCCACGGACTTCCCCTCTCCTAGAAATCAGCTCCTTTTAAAACAAAGTAAATGGAGCACAGTCAGCCCCTGGTGTTTAAAAATCTTTGAAAGGGAGGCTGTGCTGTTATTCTGAGGAACCTTGTATTTACACTGCAAAAAGTGAGGTCTGACCCCTCCTGAAGAGAGGCCTCTCCCTGCTGAACCCACCACGGAGTGGAGCACAACTTCACTGCCACGCTTTGAGACTGCAATTAATGCAAACCAGCTGCCAAGCAGAAGCTTTTGAAAGAGGCTGCTCCTTTTCTACTGAGGTTTTAATTTTATCAATCTAAGGCATCTGAGTGACAGTCTGCTGAGAACATGCTCTCACTTTCCTTTATTTTTGGGACTTCACATGGATTCACGATCTGGATGCCAAGGTGTGATCCACATTTCTCAGGTGTAGATTGAAATTTCATCACTATTTTCATCACCAAGCACTTCAAGAATCAAGTTTAAAACTACACATGGACTTCCTTTGCAAAATTCATGCAGGCAGAGGTAACTGTTCACACAAAATTGGTATTTATGACCTCCTATTGAATTTTTTAACACACAAACTGGCACACAGTTGCAAGAAGTTCTAGCGTCTCTTGGAAAAAAAATTCTAGATTATCCAGACATCAACAAGGATAAAAATGTTTTCAGCATAAGAAAACATTTTAATTGATTAATTATGCAGATTTTACTTGTTCACAGGCCAGGAGAACAATTCATAACCAATTCATTCCACAAACATAAGCTATATATATATAATTAATCCATTTTAAATCAGTGTTGCACAAAAGAAATGCTAATTTTTATTCATTCACTAGTTCACAGCTCATCAGAAGGGCTCTGCAAAGAAAATAAATGTTCAGCAGTAGCAAAGAATTTCACTGCATAGGTCTTTGGTCCCAAATTTATGTCTGTCCCGAGCTCAACACTGTTCTGCAATTCCTTGGCAAAGGAAAGTTATCCCAGTTACATAACTGATTTTTCCTTTGTAATGTAAAAAGTATTTTGTGGGTAGATAGATTTGGATATTAAAAAACCCCAAAAAAGCAGTCAAATCTTTTCCTGCCCAACAACAGCATCCACAGTGGTCTTTGGCCACAGTTTTAACTGTTGTGCAACTTCATAGTTTCATGCCAGCTGTCATTTCAGCAATTATAGCTGAAGAGCAAGGCATTGTCTAGGAATTAATGACAAGCTGAGAAGAGATGGCCTAATGTGCAATCAAGGGGTAGCACATGCTCTTGCAACCACAGGAAATGCTCTATAGGCTGGCTGTTATTGCACTCTCTGCAGAGCTGATGGATTTCTGGGCTAGCTAATGTGCTGGCACAATTTTCTCTTTGTATTTTACATAGCTCACTAAATGCTAAGTTCCTTATATTCCAAAGATTTCTCCCCCACCCTCAGCAACAAGCAGCCTCCTCAGCTGCCAGTTAAGACAGTAAATTTTTGGGGGCAGAACTAGAACATAATCTTTGTGTCTCATGTTCAATTTCTATCATTGAATAATAATTTTACTAGAAGTCTGAGCAACTCACCGAATGGCTAAATTTTCAGAAAATGTAAACTTAGAAAAATGTGTAAAAAAAGCAAAAATGTATTTCTAACATCAAGCCCAGGGTGTTTGGTGATTTGGTGCTGTAATTGAACACTTACATGAGGATTGATTAAGAAATGAAATGGACTTTGAAGAAACATTTCTTTCCCAGCATGACAAATTTACCACTTTAAAGGCAAAAACCTAATGCAAGCTGTTACCTCCTCTCCAGATTAATGACTCTAAAAGTGAGTGCCATCCCCAGACTGGCCACATGCATATTTCAGATCTCTTCATTACGAAACAAATAATTTTCTAAGTGTAGTAATGACATGGAACAACCCTGTACACAGCACAGGTTAAAAAGAAAAAGAAGAGAGGAAAAAAGTCACTCCTTCAGAGCAAATATATGAATACTCAATTTCAGTCTGAATGTTACTTGAAACCTGATGATATCCAGTGTTACTTGGCAATTAAAATCTTTATTTTAATCCACAGCACCTTTGCAATACGGGGGGGGGGGGGGGGGGGGTGCCCTTTTTTGGGGGGGGGGGGGGGGGGTTGTCACTTTTATGAGCTATGGAACTTGCTAATCTCATTTTCTATATTTGTATGTATGTGTGACAAATTGCATTAGCTGTTTGGCTAACAAACTCTTCCACAATCAATTTAGTTTCATGCGAGGGAAGCATGAAAATAGATTTCCCCTTCTGGCTGGTTGTAAAATAGCTCTTTTTCTTTACTACTTACTGACCAAAAGGATGTTATATCTTCATTCTTGCTCTTTAGTGGATCCTGTCCTCGCTCAAGGACCAGGATACAACTGACACCTGGAGCTCAGGATGAAAAGCTGAATGCTGCCCCTTTACACCTGCATCACCTGTGTTTGTACTGCAAACAAACAGACCTGAACAGGGAGCAGAATCTGGCTTCAGAGGTACCATTTCCTGCTCACAGGCACCCCGGGCTGCTGCCAGCAAACACCAGAGGGAACAAACCAGCACCAGCCATGCTGGCACTTACTGAAGGACAGCACTTGTCCTAGAGCCTGTGAGACACAAGTTTATCACCCAAGAGGTTGTCTATTCCTTGGTGAGTGGTGTAACACCTACAATGGGCACTTATTTGCTGCTGTAACTCACACCTGAGGGGACAGTGAGGAGGGACCACAAGGGCTGAGCAATCTCACCACCCACCCTCACCCACAGATGAGATCATTATGTTGCTCTGGGAGCTGGTCCTCAGTGGAGGCAAACAATACAAACTTACTTCACTTATGTACCTCAGCTATTAACTCTTTACAATATTTGCAGAGAATATCTTAATTTTTCTTTTCCTTGTACTTGATAATAGGAAACTGAGCAGCACTTGGATGTACCTTTTCTTGCTGAGCCCCTGACCATCACCCTCTTCACGATCTCTCTTCCCCCAGGATGCAAAAAACATTTTGTCCTTAAACTGGGAGTTAGAAACTTGACTCTTAAAGCCCCCTGAACTTTTTAATAAAAACATATCGATAAAAGTTTGCCCTTTTGAGCTGGTTTAGCCCATCACCAGCAAAGGCCAGTGGCCCTGGAGCGGGGTGGCACAGGCAGCCATCACCTCCCCACCCCCAAGTGCCGTGGCGTGGGAAAGCCCTGAGCCCACATTCCTCAGTAGCACTCAGCACAGGAAGGCTCCTGGCTCCTCACTCAAACCTTTCACTAGCACTCAGCAAGGTAAATAAACCATACAGTCGGGGAGCTTCAGACTGCTCCTCTCACAAGCCAGCAGAGGAAGGGTGGAAATATTTGTTTACAGGAAGACACATTTAGTCCTGCTCCCTGTGCCTTGGAGAAAGCACCTGCCACTTGCAGAAACTGTTTTCTTTTGTGTCAAAGGCTTACTGAGCTGGCTGGAAGGATCTCCTTGGAATAAGTATGTGAAAAGAAGTGATTTTACCTAATAGCACAGCATGGCCCTAGGGCACGTTCATGCTCACACACACAGCTCTCCTCAGCCTGTCTTGGTACAGCTCATGGCTGTGTCACTGCTGCTGGCAAGTGCAGTATTTTCAAGTGCTGATGCACAAAATTTGCTTGTCTAAACCTCTTGACAACGGGGACACCTTAAAAACCTCAATCCTAATAAAGTTAAGAGTCTGCCCTCTCAAAAGAGCACAAGTGGAAGTAGGACAGGTGAAACCTGTAGGAGTCCAGATGACCAAAAACCCCAATCCCACAGACTTCCTTTTTTTTTTTTTTTTCTTTTGTGCCACATCCAACACATGTGTCTTCAGCATGTACTATGAGGTATTTTTTTTTTTTTTTTTTGTGCCACATCCAACACGTGTCTTCAGCATGTACTATGAGGTATTCAAGCCCCAAAAACCACCTCAGTGTTAGAGATAACGTGCTCTAACAAAACAAGAAGTCTCAGCCAAGGGTCAACTCTTAAGTCTTCAGCTTTCTTAGGTAATATCTGGAATAAAACCTTTCTCTGTTTTCATAACTGTTTAGGATTTTAGTTGGTCTCAGACTTAAAATAAAAGTGGTTGTGTACGCTCACCTTTCACTTTCAGTCTTGAGAAGAATTAAAAGAATTAAAAGATAGTTTTGCAATGGGAACAGCTAAATATAATGTCACAAAAGGGCCTTTTGCATAAAACCCCCAACAATATCAAAAAGCAAAATGATCTCTCTCCCCTTCAACAGCTTCTGTAAGAGTTTGGGAATGCCATGCAACTCCTCTTTGGTTTTCCAACCCTTGGAAATCTCAGAGGGATGAACAAAGCCAAGGCAGAGCTTTATCCTCGTGTGCATTTGTCTCCCCTCAAGCAGAGTCACTCTCATTTTTCTTAGTATCAAAGTATCAGGCTGTTAAATAAATACTAGTAGGGAGAATATGCAGCAGTTTAAGCACAGAGCAGTTTGTTCAGGTCAGCATAAGGCAGAAAGAAGCATAATACTGACAGGACTGTTTGCATGAAGTGTAAAACCACCTTTGTTTTGCTTCCATCAGAATGCAGGAACTCACACCAACACAACAATCCCAGGTATGCAGTCACAGAACTAATTACGAGAAAGAAAACACGATTTCTGCAGAAAGACAAAGCTCATATTGATCATAGATGAAATTCTGCTAGGGCATAACACTGTTAAATCCAGTCCCTCAGCCAGAAATCAATGCCTTGATGAGCAAAACAGATCAAGCAGGGACTTTACCTCCTTCCCTGCGCTGACCGCCTGCACCTAGAAGCTTTCCACAGCACTTGCAGGAGGGGAATGGGTCCAGCACGGGGCTGTGGGGCTGGCAGTGCCCCAGGTGACCCTGTGAGTGCCCAGGTGACCCTGTGAGCACCCAGGTGACCCCCTGAGCGCCCAGCCCTGGTCACTCACCGTGCATCTGGTAGGTGTAGGGCGCCTGTCCCGCCGCGGGCGCGCCGAAGCCGGAGCCGTAGCTGAGAAAGCCGCTCTGCCCTGGCGAGTGGCTCAGGCTGTCCTCTGTCTTAATGCCTTTGGGAGCCAAGAGAAAACATGAGTGCTTGCATGTAAAGATGGACGAAAAGCAAGTGTAGGAATTAACGATTTTTCAGCTGGATTTTAACCTAATAAGCTCTATTTTTTTACACATATATATTAGAGATCTCTCGCTCTCTCTATCTCTCTAATATGTATATGTGATATAGATATATATAAATATAATAAACACACACGTATAGATATAGATAGATGGATATAGATACAGATTATATAGATATAGATATAGATACAGATGATATAGACATAGATACAGATATAGACATGGATATAGATGTGTGTGTGTGTTTCATTATTTGCATTACCCAAACAGGTCTCCTAACAGCCAAACAAATTCATCCCAAATTTATTTGTGATTTATTAGTTTATTTGAGTCAGCTACATCCTGTATCCACAACCAAATGCACTTTTGCTAAGATGGGTAAACAACCTGAATAATACTGCTTTCAAAAACAATTTCTGAACATATAGTTTTGCTGTAGAATTGAAGAAACTCACTGACACATAAACTTCCTGAAGAGTTATCAGATGCAAGCAATGATTAACAATGGAACAGGACCTTCAGCAAAATAAGCTCAAGATTTCTGTTCTCAAAAGAGTTATTTTTACTTGCATTGTATTTTCAGCTTTGGTATCACAACATTTATTGGCAAGTCCTACAGGACGGTTATCATCTACTCAGTTGGATATAACATACAGTTCAGGAACAATAGGTAAGCCCTGAAGCCACAAAAATCTTTTCATTTCTAAAACCAGGCAATTAAACTGACAATTTACAGGAGGAACAGCAATAGTTGAATTAAACATTGCAAGATGAAACCCTTGCTGGTAATGAAAGGAGTTGATATTTTATTCTGAGATGCTGCTGAGATTGTACAGCTGTATTATTAAAATAAACAGCTCAAAGGTGCAACATATTATGAACCCTTTGGGCGTGATCCTTCCCTCCTTTGCATCCTATTTGCACAACAAAAGATGGCCAATGGACACTCCCTGGGTGCTGGGATTAAAAAAAGATCCTGCTAATGTTTGGGCACTGGATTTACACACTTTCCATGCTGTTCTCATCTTTTAGCACTTGTAGACAAGTTGAATTCAGGTGCCTTACCCCAAACACGCTCATTTCTAGCTTAACTAGAAGCAGCAAGTTTGTGCTTGCTCAGGTTTGGAGTAAGCTCTCCTGGATAATGTTTTCTCTAATAAAAATCACTTATTACAGCTTTAGGTGAGAAGAACTGTGATGCAGTTTGAGCACAAGCTCCTAACGAGATGACTGTGAAAGGCAAGAAGTTGATTTGGACAGTGAGGGGACAAATTCTGGTGCAAGTGTGGGACTTCATCACTGCTGGGGAAGAGAGGAGTGTGCAGAGAAGCCCCTCTTCCCAACATCCTGTGCTTTTCTATTCCATCACCACTCCACAGGCCAGCATTCAACCTGCCCACCCCAGTTACAATTAATCTTCAGCAAATGGGCCTCTTTGGAAGCCTAAAAATTGTTGTCAGACAGCAAAATACTTTAGCACCAAATTAATTTCCACATAATGTTCTGTTTTGTCTAGGAACTGGCCGAGTTTTATTTTTTGTGCCTAAAAACAATACTGCTTCATTGTTCTTGGTTGTCAGCCAGGTGGAGTTTTTCATATGCTGTGATGAGTATCTTAGAGAGGGTGTACAGGCTGGGGGAGGGAAACCACTGCTCAAGGATGCTAAGAGGTCACCCACAGGATTTATAAGCAGCATATGGGCCTGACACATGTATGCCCTAAAGCCTCTAGGCAGTAGCAAATGGCTCTGCTTTCACCTGCTCTGGCAGGACAACTGCTCAGAGTTTTCCTTGGAAGTCAGCCAGCTGATGCAAACACACAAACAGCTCCAGGAAAGGGTCTCAAAACATTCCTCTCATCATCCTGGTAGAGCTTTGGCTCTGTCAAGGCCACTTCCCCAGCCTTCTAGAGGGCTGCACTAAATCTCCCTTCAGTAAAAGCTTTGTCTGTATAAAAACTTCTTGTTGGGAAGAGATACTGCAATTGCCAAGTAAACAAAGGTGTTAGGGAGCACAAGAGACAACAGGAGTGGAAACAAAACTATGAAGCCATTTTAATGGTGCAAGACTCATCCCTCATGGGAGCAGCCAGAAGGAGGAAGCTCAAAGTTTTCTGTTAAAGAGCTGTACCTAAATGAGAGCAACATCTCTTTGGTCTTTAGGAGTGGAAAGAACTTTCAGCTTCCTCAAGAGCTCAGTATCCCCATGCAGAGCTTGAGGACACTTAAGGCTTGGTTTAGCAGGCATTCCTCTGTCAGGAGTGCTGGTTTAATTAGCTCCCCGTGAGAATCCCCCAGCTGCTCCTGCCCAGCACTGTCTCCCCACAGCTGTTGGTAAGGTTGTGCAGAAAAGCAGGGAATAAAGCTGACTGGGGTTAGAAATGTTGACTGAACATATAGCCAATAAATGCCCATTTAAACACAAACTGTCTTCCAAAACCAAGGTACTCTGTAACATCTCACCCGTGCCTTATTCTGCTCTGCATTTTGGTTCTTCTGTAATAATATACACAGAAATTTTCTCAAAGTAGCTTGTGTTATTGAAACTTCATGAAGAATCAAGGATGGCAAAGTGTAGTTTTCATAATTATCATATTTACTGTACTTTGTCTTGACAGTGGATCATGGGAACACTCACGAGCTATTACTCAGAAGTGGCACATCTACTGAAGCTGAATTTTTCACAGTCTACTACTGACTGTCTCCAAACTTACCTAGTTTGCAGAAACATAACCCATGATATGACGAGCTGATAGGTTTAAAGCTCATATAGTTCAAAGGAAACTCAACATTTAAAGTCAGACTTTCCTCTAAGCCTAAGAAGACAACGTTGCTGAGACTCAAATGACACTTCAGTGTAAAACTTAAAGACTCCCAATCAATTTTGCCAGCAGCAGGAGGATGATGTCCTCCCAGGCACCAGGACTGTGGGGTACTCACTGTAGGAGGGGATTCCGTAGGGCTGCCCCGGGGGGGGATAGGCAGTGTAGGCAGCAGCCTGCTGGATTCCTGTGCTGTACTGAGCCTGTCCATAGGCTGCCATCGTGGGGAAGGACGGGACTGTCACTAAATGGGGATAATGTCTATTCAGAACAAGAAAACAGAAGGGTTTAAGGCAATAGTTACTGCACATGATCTTCGAGAGCACAAGCAGAACAGTTCTAGACACCTCGCTAAAATAACGTTCAACACAGGATGCTGAATATTTTGAGAACTTGGAATTGAGTGGACTGAAGCAGAAGTTTGTTTTATGAACTATCAGATTAAGCCACCTAAATGCATGGTGACTTTAAGATAGTGCAAAATACGTGCAAGTTAAAAAAATGAAATAAAATCAACACTGATTTTTCATGTTTCATTTTGAGTTTGCCGAACGAGTGAGTGAGATGGGAAACCTCAGACATTTCTACACATCCCCTCTGTGGTTACTCATAAACACAACAATATTCAAACTGATAAGGTTTGGATACCCAGAGGTACAAAAACACAGCTCACAGTACCTCAAACCTTATTTCACTCCATATCCAAGAAGATTAAGAACCAGCTACTTCCCTGTGCCAGAGACGTGTGGGGGAACAGGTGGATGGGCTTAGGGCAGATGTTTTTTAAGGTGACAGGAGTCTGCACAAAATGGCTGTTCAGCAGAACAGGGATTTTAAATTACAGCACTTGGCACGAGCACTCACTTTGTGGTGTACAGATGGAGAGGACACTGCGGTGCTGCTTTGCTGCTGCCTGGAAAACAAAATTAAAGGGTCTTAGATTTTTATTGTGTTCTGTTCTGTGGCCAAGCTGATACAATTGTTTTTACCACTGCTGGTTTGAGAAAAATATACAGGAATCAAAAGACTTTTTATTTTTTAGTTAATATTCCCAAACTGAGGATGGTAAGAAATATATTCTCTGCTTAACAACAAATATAGATTTAGTTTTTAATTGAAAGTGATACCAGTTGATTGAACTACCAGTTTCTTCTTCTCATGGGACTGATATCAGACATGAAGCTGGGCTTTGAAGCAATGACTCATATGCTAAAGGCTATAAAAGCCAATACTATGATTGCTGAAGTGATTTAAGTTCACTGCACATTTTGATCTTTTGCTTTTTTTGGTACTCTCCTAGACCATGACTAATTTTCTTTAATGTCCATTAAAATATATCAAATAATAGTAAATATTAAAAATACAACATTATAAATCTCCTTAATTTGAATTTTTTGAGTTAACTATAGCATACCCTATTGAACTACCAGCAATCAAAAAATTACATCAGTAGAAAACCTATCATACAAGTTATATGTGCAAGATGCCTTGTAATGGACCAAACAACGGTGTGCTGTAACACTACCAAAGAAAAATGTGCCACCAGCTTTATTTAGAGATAAATTTATACTTACCAGATTAAAAACTAAAAAACCAAAACCAACCAACCAAAAAAAGCTAAATTAAGACCTGCAAGTTGTACTGAAAATGTCATACCAAAATACCACCATGTACATTTTGCAGGTTGCCTCCACAGTGCCATCCAAACTTTGCTCCTCAGTTCCTGGCTGGAGCTGTCATTAATTCAGCACTACAAATGCCAGAACACTCTCACAATCATCAATAATGACAAGCCACAACTGAGTCAGGCTCTGTGTCTCCTGGCTGCATCAGTGCACACACCAGACTCTCTGCACATGGCTTCTCCACCACCTCCAGTGACCAAAGCAGCACAGCTTCCTTTGTTCAGACATTGGTCAGCTGGCAAATTAAACGCTTAAACCATTTTTCATTTAATGAAATATGCAAGTGCATATAAAGTCTAAATGCAGGCAAACAGTTTTGTGGGTTTGGGTAACTTGTGCTGTCAACATGGACAGAATGACCAAAAAGATCCAACATGCTCACATCTGAAATGTTTGTTCTTCCTGATTTAGATCTCTCTTGAAATTGTCTTTCACACACATGCCTTTTTCATAACATTTTACATGGCTTGATCATTTTATGCTGTAACACGGAGATTACATCAAACTATTTTTAAAAACACTGCCATTTCATCTGGTAACTTTTTAGACTAAATTTCAATAAAAATTGCATCATCATGAGTCCTTACTAAAAATATTAATTACTAGGTATCATTCTTTTTTTAGAACGTTAATTTATGTAATTAATGGTGAAACCTCTACATGCATCATCATTAACAGGATCACCCTAATCACTGACAGAAACAAAACCAGAAAGACTCTTCACACCCCTGCAACACTCCCACACCTTAGAAAAGTAAAACCCACCTGCAACCCTACCTTGCTTTCTGTGCCTATAAAATGTGGTACAGTAACCTATTTCCCAAGCAAAAGGCAGAGAGGTTTAGTTTAAAATACTGACAAAGGACAGTGTTACAAAAATCCACGTATTATTGACAAAGGATAATGTTATACACACGTATCTCTTGAATTACACACCCACAGAAAAAAGAATGAGCTTAAAACCAAAACTGGGCTTACCTGAGTCACCTTCAAACTCACTATGAAAAATTTGCTTTGACTTACCTGAAAGAGAACAGTTTAGAAAATCAGATTTTCAGACTGTGAAAACAAGAACTACACCATTTCTGTCTGTCTCTCATTACCAAAGAGAACTGCACTTAAGAAACAGACATTTTACAATTAATTTCTTTAATTCTTAATGGCTTTTACATCAAAAAGCCAGCAGAACAGTTTGAGCACAAGCCGCATTTCTCTTCTCTTTGAAAAACACCACAGCATCAAATTTTTATTTTGGTGCAGAGTAAGTAAGTTTGCCAAGAATGCCAAGTAGGAATTTACTGTGTGAATATGGAATATGCCACTGTCACTGAAAAGAAAAGGCAAAGTTTATCAGGCAAAATGTGCAAATTATACATTATATATATAATATTTCAATTATATTGAAAATTATATTGATATAACTGCACATCTCATGACAAGCACCCATGAAAACAACAGACCAGACAGCTACACGGACATATAAATGAGTAAGTACCATGACTAGACTTGCTAAATTTAATACTTTATGTGTAATACAGAGCATAAATTTGTGTGCATTTATTACAATAAGAGCTCTGTCAGTCTGAGAATTGTCAAACACACAAGTATTTTCCTGTTCTTCAAATTAACCACAAGTATTTTCAAGGGAAATAGCACAATCTTGGTAGCACAGGGGATCATTCTGTAGAAAAAACACCATAATATTTCTATAAGAAACAAATCAACGTGAGCTGTCTCTGGCCAAGTGGTGTCCAACAGTAGCTCCTGTGTTGGCTCTTATTTATACCACACAACAAAAAGCAATTCCTGCACCAAGACTTCTACAAAACGATGTACCTAAAAATCATTTCTAGCTCTAATCTTTTCTGCAAACAGGACCATTTAAAAGGATGTTTCCTTTAGGCTGTTATTCCTTCTACTGCTCTTGTAAATAGGCAGCCACGATGGGCGTGATTTAACCATGCAATTCCTAATGCCTGAGCAAACAGGCAAACAAAACATCTCCTGGCCTTCCAAGAGCCTATAAATGAAGGGTTAAACATACTACTAAAACATAATAGCCAGTGCCTTTTCCTACCTCCCCTCTAACAGGAAGGCTGACAGATCCTGACCGCAGCAAACAATAGCTGGGATTGTACTAGCAAGAACTAGTTCAGCTGCATCACTTGCCAATAATTTTTTTAGCAGATTTAACATTCTTCTGTTTCCTTCACTTGAACAGTACGATGGGGCAGGGGGGAGAAGGAGGAGATAAATTTCCATCAGAGCCTCAACCACTGAAGGAATTTGTGCCTGGTACCTGCCAAATGTGAAACTGCAGAGCAGAGGCCGGCAGGGCTAACCATTTGGGGATGGCAGCAGTGGTCTCAGAGCGATGCAAACTGGGGCACAGAGCTGCTTTGGCAGGAGGTTTTCAGGCTGCTCAATACATTCCTGGGCCTGGGAGCCCCCACAGCCCCACCTCAGCAGCAGCAGCAGCAGAGCCACCAAAGCCCAGGGCTCACGTTCACATCACCACTGGGGCTCCAGCAAAAACTACCAGGTCTACACAAAATACAGTTTACACCTGCAGTTCTTCCAGTGGAGCAAAAATCTGCACATGCGTGTGTGTAAATGCAGGCACCAACTATACAGAGATATATATTTACATATGAAATATTTCTATTCCATTTGCATTCAAGCCATTGTGGAACTAAAGGATTCAACCACAACTGGCGAGTATACAAACAAAAAACCCCTCAAAAATCTCAGTTGCTCTCTACACTGTAGAACTAATTGCCAGAAGCAGAGGCCTTGCAGTGGCCAGCTCCCTTTGGTTACATATATTCACATATTTTATGTTAAAGCAGCAAACAGCAAGGAGAAGAGCAGCCTACCTTCTATGTCATCTGGAGCCGTGGCATAAATGTGAGAAAGGTTAAGCTTCAGTCTGTCAGGGCACTCTCTATTTACAGTCAGACTGGGTGATATCACTAGATCTAGCATTTCCTTATACCTGAAGGAAAACAAAGGAAAAATACAATTTATTCATTAATTATGCATGCTTACTAATGATTCCATTTTTTTTCCCTAAGAGTATAAATATTAAAGCTGATTACCTAAACCCAGGCTTCATATAAATTCCACATAATAACATTCACTAAAGTTTTCATCAAAGGGAAATGCTGAATTAAAATGCAGTACTTGCTTCCTTGGAGATTACACCCATCTGATTAATGATTTCCCTTTCTTCCAGGATTTTGCCACACAAAAACAAAATTCCAGATCTCTCATATGCCATCAAAGCAAGAATACACCCACCAGTGTCCAGTGAGGCTGCGGAACAGACTGCAACAGGCTGAAAATGAAGCTGAGGGCAGTTAAGATCATTATGGAGTCTTACAAGGTAATAAAGTTAGTACTGGTGACAGGATCAGTTTTCCAGGGGACACCCAAACCAGGCACCCCACTACAATGTCCTGGCCATTAGGTGGCAGTGACACAAGGACAGTCCCTTTGACATGAGCCACCTTCTCTGATGCAACCAAAAACTTCAAATTAAGGACATCTAGGCCTTAATCTCTGAAGAAAAACACAATTCTTCATGTGTGCACATGACCTACACCACCATGAAAGCTTACAACCTCTGCATTACATAAACAGTCCAGAAACAAGGACTGAATCCTTATTCCAGACCTTACGTATAAAATCAATAGGTCTGTTCCTGTTCCACCATTTTCAATTCCTGTGCCTGCCTGCAGCTACAGACCTGTTCAGCTGCTTGCTTCCCTTGGAAGTGTTGGGTGTTTTGGATGGGTACAAAATGTCATTAAGTGCACAGATTTACATACCTAGGTTTGCAAGTTTTGGTGAAGACAATGGGGTGAGTACAATAAGGTCTGGTGCATTTGATACCTGCACAATTCCTCTCTGCAAGGCAGGTTTCCTTGAAACCTTTACTCCCATCATGTTGTCCCCTTGCTCCCTGTGCAACCATTGCCTGCATCTAGAACTGAAGAACCCACTTCAGGGCAAGGGAAAGCGGGAGCTGAATTTCTCAATTAATTGTCTTTATTTCTTTTTAAATACACACAACGCAATGGAAACCTATTTGGATTTTCCAAGACTAAACTTGCAGCTTTTGGTTCAAGCCCAGAACAGATGATGAACAGAGAACTCAAAGATTCTGTGCCATTCTTTGCTTCCTGTGGCCACACAGAGCACAACCTTAGTTCAGTTCCCTGGAAGTCACTGGGTGGAATTAGGGCTATTAGGGGAAAACATAACTGTGCTCTTGGACAGAGCAGGGCCTGAGCAGGAGCTGATGGGAGAGAGGGAGTTTGGTGCTGAGTGGATCCTGGCTGCAGCTTGCTCAGGCTCCCCTTCTCTCCTCTCTGAATGTGGCTGCCAAGGCAGCTGGCACATCCCTGCTCCCAGGCTGGCACCTCCCCGAGCTGGAACAGGCAGGCAGCACCTGGCTGGTAACAATCCACATCTAAAACATCCCAGAGTTAAAGAGAGCAGCACATGGAGCTGAAATCATCAGACTTCTGCAATACTAATCTATGTGCTTCTGGGAGAAGCCAAGGTTTGTTTTGATTTTCTGTTTAAATACCCCTGTATGGCTTTACCAGCTTTGAGAAACAGAAAAGCACATACTTTTTATCTGAACCTCCCCAATCCCTTTTATAAAGCCTTTGAGTCCCTGTGAGGGAGGGCAAGTATTGTTAAGAACAAGCACAAACCAGATCATTTCATCTGTAACTAAACAGCAAAACCAAAGCTAAATTCATTTTCACTTTCTCACCTGACAGCTGCCCAGACAGAAAAAACATGAACCCCGAATCCTCTGTGAATTCACAGAACTACCAAAAACAGGCTGAAATGAAGAGGCATAACCATGTCCACAACCCCAATCCTCCTCTCTCCAGGTGGGATCTGCCTCCCTTGGAAATCCTGTGGGTATCTCATCACCAACACAGCCTCAATTCCAGAGGCTGGTAAAGGCTTCCCAAGCACGTGCCATGAAGGGGACCTTATAAATGACCAGTGTGGTAGAAATGCTCTGGATCCAACACTTGTGTCATCCCTTTGTCCCCAAGCGCCACCTGCTACAGATCTGCAAAGGAAACCAGAACAGCATAAAAATCAGCCCTGTTCTGCAGCTGCACCTTTGTTGCCAGTGGGTCTCAAAGGGTTCCACCTTCAGATGTGTCCCTGTAAGAGGAGCACAGCTGGCTCCCCTCCCTGCCTTAGATACAGACACACTGAAAATGCAGAAGCACAGGGCCACCAGTTGTGCCCACCAACGGTGTGGAAATGCAACAAGGAGGCAGATGTGTGCAAAGATACAAAAAAATAGCCCCCAGGTGTAAAAAACCCTACCAAGGGACACAGCCCAGAGCTGAAACAACAATCCACGAGTCCTCACTCAGCTCAGAGCACAGCTCAGGAGAGGCGTCACTCAGCACTGCGGGAAGTTCTGCTCCAGCTGGTACCGAAGCACAGCCTGCAGGGCACTAAGGGATGGTCACAAGCCCTCTTCTGCACACTGAACTTGTGCCAGAGCTGCTTCTCCAGCACTCTCCTGCTGGCACAGCCAGGCTGCCACAGAGAAAGGGCTCAGGGGGAATTTTGTGGTGCCTCTCAGTGGGGTGGAACAAGGTACGAGCTGTGGCTCCTAAGGCTCTCTGGAAAACAGCAGGGTGGGCAGGGGCTCTTTCCCAGAGCATTTAAGGAATTAGTTTATTCAAATCCACTAGCACCCCATTAAATTTTGCCTGCATGGCTGAGAAAGTGGGGTCCCATTTTATACAAGCTTTTCCTTTCCACTCTGAGCACCATCTCGTTTCTTTTCCCTTTGCTTCCTTAGCGCTATCCCGGAGCTGAGGGAAAGCACTGCTGCCCCAGATCCTGTCAGGCTGGGGCTGTTCCACCTTGTTTCTCAGGTAACACATGCCCTTCAGCATAATCCAAACCCCCATCATTCATGACACTGCCCAGGCTGTTGCCAAGTGAACAGGAGCAGATGTTTAAAGGGAAATGATCTTTTATAGTGATTAATGCACTTTAATTACATCATTGTTCAGAGATTTCATTAGCTACTCTCTGCCTGATGGTTTTTCTACTGGTTTTGCTCTGTTCACTTTTGTATTCACCAAGTCACATCGTATTTTCCTGCTTTTTCAGCTCTCATTTTATTTTAGAGTCTGTATTAGTTGCATGTACAAACAGGTAACTTCTCACAGAACTGCCTGGCTGGCTGTGCATGTCACGTATGAGTGCTGTTAGTGGCTTTGCCTGTTTTGCACGCACCATTTACTGATTTATTCATGTGCATTTCTTGCCTATGGACTTCTTGACAAGAGTTTCTGAAATTCCAGTTTTAATGACGGCAAGCTACAGAAAACAGTCAAATAATGGAACAGGGCTGGTATTTAACACAGTAAATGACATGCTGGAGTGCAACTGATGAAAATATCAGGTCTTTGTTTTCTTTTTAGAGAAAAAACATTTTCTGGCTTTAGCAGTGTACAGTAAATCAGTAATAAAGTTTGCTGAATATGAGCTTTTATTAAAACCAGTGATGGCAGCATCTAACATACAGGGCTGACAGACATCTGGAAGAGCTTTTGGCTTCTATAATTAAGAAGAACCTTGTGTGAATTTGTTGCTCAGCTTTTCCATTAGAATCCCCTACTCAAACCCCAGTATTTTGCCCTGAAAGTTAACCCACAAAATCTCTGCCAAAAACAAACTTTTTTCAAATGTTTAGGAATGGAAAAATTAGAAATATAAAGGTTTTTTTTGTTTTGTTTTGTTTTTTTTTTTTTTTTGTTTCCTTTTCAGTCATTATGAAGCTAGGAATGCCAGATTAAACAATTTAAGGTTTCAGATTTTTGACTGAGGTGTTGGGGCAACTGGCAAACCCCCTGTTCTTTTACTGTGATGTTTTGAAGGCAGTGATTCCAGACCCCAAGTCAAGGCAGTCAAATGTGTGCTGAAGATAGAACTCCTGAGTGATCTGATCTCTCTCCAGCAAAGTGCTCAAAAATGGGTGTCCAATGCCATGGAGGGACCGGTGTGATGCCTTGAGTTTGAGCTTTCATATTACCCAGATTCTGTACTGCATTAGTACATAACTCTGAACTTCACTCAGAGTGTTAGCAAGGTCTCCTCACAGCTCAGTCACACAAAACAATCCTTTTTCAGTCTGAGGACTAAGGACACTATTACAGCTTCAGGCCCAAAAAGTGCAAACAACAGCAAACTGAGGAGAGCAATCGGGGAGGATGGGACTTCATAACCTGCAGCTGTAACTGGACAATTAACCCCAATAAGGAAATGGACCAAAACTTATGAAAGTGTGAAAACTCATGACCCATTTTCCCCCTTGGGTGTAGCCTTGGCCAGGCTCTTGTACTGCCCAAGGAGTATCCTTTGAAGGCCTTTTAATAAATCCCTACTTTATTCCTTTAACACTGCCTAGCCTCTGTTCTAGGTAGCCTCTCAAGGCATCAGCTGTGCAAGTTGATGAGAAATCCATGGATCATCTTTTGAGAGGGTGGAAGAGGAAACCACCATGGCATTGTGGGCAGATGGAACCTTGCCCAGCACAGCTGGCAAGCCAGAAGGCACCAGCAGCAGATCAAGGAGTCTCCTTCCAAAGCTTGGAGCTCTGCTGCTCAGGCAGAACCTCAATCCTCTCTCAGCCTGCTCCCACTTGTTATTAACATCCTCCCCTCGACACACTAAAGGCAGCTCAGGGCACTTCCATCCTCCCCGTGGAGCCAGTGGGAATCTGCACTTTTTACTCATCTCTACTCCATTTCTGGGGTGAGAAGACAGAATTCTGCCTTCAAAATGTACCCAAACGGTAAAAAAAAAAATGTTCAAAGGAGAGCTTCCAGGGCATTTTCAGCAAATGAGACACCTGGGTAGTATGAGGTACCAGGGTAAACTCAATGGCCGAGTGATTGAGGGATCAGAGGGAGTATGTGCAAGGAAGAGCAGGGCATTTTCCCCAAAACAACAGCAGTCTGCAGGAGGGCATCTGAGCAACAGAAAGGACAGTCAGGAGTAAAAGACACTAAGGGGGGAAAGCTGGCATGGGTGTGGGAAAAAGGAGAATAAACTCTGCATCTGCCACCAGTGAGGAACTGAAGAGGTGGGAGCCCTGCAGGTGAAAAAGACAAAATTCCTCCCCTTGGGAAAAACCTGCCAGAGCTTACAGTGGAAAGGACAAGTTCTTCAAGGGAGTGAGAAATTGCAAAGTTTCTCAGAAATTATGCTCCCTGCAACAATCCCATGCAATGATCTTCTCAAGAATTTGTACTTGTATCTGGATGGAGGCCAAATACAAGCTTAAACCACTAGATCTTCCTAAACATATGCATATGCCAGCACAGAGCCCTAGGCAGCAGTGGTACAAGCCAAGTCCTCTGCTTTTAGCTCTGCTGGGAAGGGGAGGAGTAGAGACAGAGATTGCAGCAGAATTGCAAGAGTAACATTTTTGTCTTGCTTCTGTGACTTTATCTGGTTTTAATTAGTTGATCAACCACTTTCATCTTTCAACCCTCCTAAAAAATGGTGCAGATTGCTGAGAAATACTTGATTATTTCAGTGGTACTCATCATTAAAAAGATGACAGTCTGATTCCCCACTTTATTTCAGAAGTGAATCACATGCAGAAAAATCTGAAGGTGGCTTTCTCATTCTCGGATTAAGAGAAAACAAACAAACCCCATCCTAGTCCTAAAAAGTTTGGGTTTAATTCATTCTAGGAAATACAAGATTAATTTTTTTCCCCATATGGATAAAATTTTCAAAAGCACCTGCTACGCCTCATTAATTTTCATTGGGAATTAAAACTTCTACTGTTTTAACTCCATGGGAAGCATAGTAGCTTAGGCAGCGTTGCCAGGACTTTTGGTAGCAAAATTCTGCTCCCAATTTTACTTTGCTCCTGTACAAAAATAAAGGAATCATTCATAAGCAAAGAAAACAGTATTGTCTTGCAGCCACCTTCCACATGGTATAATCATAGGGAATCTCCCACACTGAAGACTTTGGCTACTTCTATCCACACATTTCAAAAGCAGAGGAAAGTAATTTCATTTCCTCTGTCAGTACATTCCTCCCCACACTGTTTGGCCGTTTTTCTCTCCACCTATAATAGCTTCTTTGTTCCATTTCAAAAACTCAGAAATGCTTCAGCAGGTGAAAGCCACGACCCTATTTTCTCTTTTATCCCGAGTCTTAGTTCACCCACGAGTACATCAGATGGACGCACGCAGGAAAAGCCTGAACAGGCACGGAGTTAAACCCGGGCTGGCATCAGCGCTCGTGTCCAAGCACAGCCTCGGTGACAAGATTTCCTTTCAAGGTGACCTGCAGGGCAGATGCCTTGGGCTGTTTGTATTCCTGAGAGCTGCTTTTTACCCATGTAACTGCGCAGTAAAAGCAGCAGCACTTGTCTGGATTTATCATTGCCCAGGCTGTTTCAGACACAAAAGAAAGAGGACTCCTCACTCCGGGGTACAGAGCCTCCAGCACGTGTCACCTCCGGCTGAGGATGAAACCAAGAAAACAGGATAAAAGTTATGTGATAGGTAAGGAAAAAAAACCAGCTTGGGTTAACACTGAGATTTTCAAATTCCTCTTTGGAAAAAAAAAAAAAAAGGTGTTAATTCTAAACAAGTTTAAGAAAAATAACTGAGAAAAAATAACAAAATAGACCAATTCGTTCACACTTCTGAAACCACTATTGTTTAAAAACAACCAAAGTATTCCATCAGCTTTAAAATCTTTCCCCACATGGTTTCTGTGTTTTGTCTTTTTTTTTTTCTTTAAATGAGACAGTCTTTTTTATCAAAATTTTACTTTCACTGGAAGTTTTCTGTCTTGCTCTAACCCATAGACCAGACAGCAAAAAACAGATGAAAATTCCTGCTTCATGAATTTTTTGAGCCACATTAACTTTTTTTTTCTTTTCTTTTTTGGAAGGAAAGTCAGCCTTAAGATTTTTCAGTGCTTGGAACCGGCACAAATAATTCCATGCCTTGTTTCCCTGGAAGTCCTGAATTTCCAGAAGCATTGACTTGCTTCATCAGGCTTCATCACCTGCTATTCCAGTCTGCTTTTCATTGATTTTTCTTTAAATATATTATTTTTTTTCTTTAAATACACTATTTCTTTTTTTGCTCAGACCTCTTAATTAAAAAACAAAACAAACTAACAAACAAACCAAAACAACAACAAAACAAAAAAAAAAAAAAAAAAACCACCCAAAAAAAAAAAAAAAAAAAAAAAAAAAAAAAAAAAAAAAAAAAAAAAAAAAAAACAAAACAACCAAACCAAAAAAAAACCCCACCACAAAAAATAAACCAGGAAAAAAAAAAACCTAGGGTGTCTTCATATAAATAAATGTTCTTCCTCCTCCTAGCAGGGCTTCACTATTGCCTTCTCCATGCGCTGTTTTCCTGATGCCCCCTGCAGACACAGCAGACTGAGATGGAAAAGGGGCAGGAGCTGGGCTGGGATTCCCCTGCCTTTCCTGCAATTAAAATGGGAGAGACTGAAGGAAGACAGAGCAGGGGGAGCAGCAGCATTTTCTGGCTGAGCAGCCCACAGAAAAGGGGATTCAGTGCCCATGAAACCACCCAGGACACGGCACCTTCACCGTTCACTCTGGATGCACACTCTGAGAGGCAGCCTGAAAATTCGAGTGAGCTCATGGTGGGATTCACACCACAGAGCTCCAACCTGGCAGCCTGACCAGAAACACATCATGGCATTGGCTGGAGTCACTGGGTCTTTTAAAATGAATTTCAACAACAGTATTTCGCTTATTCTAAGTCAAAATGAGAAAGTAGAATTTTTCACAATGCCTTTTTTTTGGTCTCTTGGATCTATTTGCTAAGTGGAGCAACCCTTGCAAAGGTATTATTTTCCAAAGCATAAAATTACTCAGCTTTCGTACTGTGAACAAGCAAGTACCACACAGAACAGGATACATTGATGAAGAAACACTATGAGCTTACAGCCTACAGTAATTTGAAATGTAAAATTGTATGTGCATGCATACATACAAAAGTACGTAAATAATCTCCTACAGCTTCCACATTCCTATTTGACATTCACAAGCTTTTTAATTTCATCACACCTCTTCCTATTCAGATCCCCCAGGCATGCCAGGGCTGCACTGACTGCAGAAAACCACTCCAGCAGCTCCAGCTGCAGAATTAAGGCCCTTCATAAATAACTGCACAATAAATGATTCCAGAGTCAGAGCTTCCCAAACCAAGGGCTGCAGAGTCCAGCTCATGTCAATTGTCACTATTCAGGTACCTCTTTCCACTTTGAAGAACTACATTTTTTACTCCTTCTCCTCAGAACCATAAGGGCTAAAGACACAAATATATATATATATGAAATTATAGAGTTTATTCCCTTCAGATTTCTGCTTTCTCCTCACATCATGGTGAGTAAAGAGCAGCATCTCTGATGGAACATGAAACTCTGATCTTACCAGGAAAAACCTCATTCACAGGTGTGTGTTTGCAGGGCCTCATTTTGTAAAACATTTGCATCATCAATACTGTAACATACAGCAATTACATAAACAAAATTAAATATCCAGAAACTAGTTCACCTCTACCATACCAGGATGAAGCAGAGACAATAAAGCACTGAACATCACAGAAAAAAACACCTGCTTCAAAAAGTAGTGGAAAATCACAAATAAGAGAACAGAGCTTTCCTTGCTTGCCTGTGAAGCCTTGGGCACACCTGCCCACTGGCATGAGAGAAACTATTTTTAGACAATCATTTTTGTAAAACTAACTATTCAATGAGGCAAGTAATAACTGCCCTGAAACTCTATTTAATGCAGCAGGACAAGACAAATCATCCCAAGTTTCAGAGGGCTTGGAAGGGAAAGCACCTCACACAGCTGGAGCTGCAGGGCAGCAGGAATTCTATCCCTGCACAGTTTAATGCAGTGAAAGTTGGCCATTACCTGAACAAGTGCCAAGGGAAAACATTTTCCAGAAAGTTTAGAACATTTATACCACCCACATCCTAACAAAAAGCTCCTCATTCAAAAGGTGGTGATGCAGCATTCACGAAGCTGCCCCAAGAGTGTGAGCAACTTCGTCTAGTGGCAGGGGGGCTGGAACAAGATGATCCTTAAGGTCTCTTCTCACCAAGCCATTCCATGATTCCATGAAGTTCCCACAGAAAAATCAATGTATTAGAAAATACTTGTTCATGCCACTTGAAAAGTAGTGCTCTTATTAAAATCCACAGGCAAGTGTGTGCAAGAAAAAGTGGTGCTCACTCACTGAGGCCTGGGAACAGGCCTCACCGAGGACACAATGAGATTAATTCTTGTCACAGAGAAATAGCAGATCCAACCCTGGTCTGAGACTCCCAAAACCTGGGCTTTTCTCCCTGCTCTGCCCCTGGCAACTCAGCTGGTTCCTGGGCAAGTCCTTTGTGCCACCAGTGTGCTTCCTGCCCTTTGGGTGTCTTCCCTGGAGAAGCTGCAGGACAAGTTTTCCTTTTGATGCACATGAAGCATTCACCAGTGCAATGGTGTCCTACTGTCTGTGAGACCTCCAGGCACTGCAGTATTAAATAAACTGCAGTAACAAAATATATATATAATTTTCCCAAGGGCTGCAATTTACTTTGAAGTAACACTACTGAGTTCTTCCAATCGCTATGACATTGGGCAAGTTTCTCAGGACGACATTAAGGCCTCTGTAAAACTGGAAACTACAGTATAAATTGCCAATTAAGCTCTTTTTTAGGGGCTGGAAAGTCCTCTGAAATCTTTAGGTGGAACCTGCTACACTGCTGGAGTATTGATATCCATGCCAATGAATAATGACCAACGTGAACATGAGACAGCCAAGAAGGAGGTGAGGCACGAGACCTGTCCTTCAGGGCATGTTCTCTTACTCATTTTTGGTCCAAAATCTCTCCATTCCCAGACTATGAGAATTTCTTCACCATTTTGATTTACTTCTCTAACCTGTCAGAGTCCTGCAATGGCTCCAGCAACCCACTAAGAAAGGTAGGGCTGCCCCTTTATAACAGGCCTGTGTCAGCACCTCTGTTCTCAGCCTGTAAAGGAGCAGCACTTGGGGAATAATAATTCAGAAAGAGCTATGGGAAAAGAACTATGAAATGTAAGTTAGCAAAAGGACTTTGGATGTGAGGGAAAAGTCTAGGATAACAGTACAGGTGAGGCTGGAGTGAGAATGACGTACTCTCTCCTTGGTTAAATCCCTCAAGTCAGACTTTCTCTGAGCAGAGAAGACAGCAAAGAGCTGTTGTGTGTGCAGAAGGTTCAAGAATCTCTGATTGCCTCGTTTTCCTCATCAATAAAAGAGCAGTGATGATGATATGACAATGGCACTTCTAAACAGAACTGCTTCATCAGTGCTACAATTTATGGAAATACCATAAATTGTTCACAAAAGGAACATATAATAAATTGTCCACAAATACCATAAAAAGGTTCACAAAGTTTAGACCATTCTGTGATCAACCGTGAATTTCTGGCTGGGTCATCTTCAAACATGTTGAGCAAAACCAGTTAATCCTTATAATACAACAAGAGCTGCTGCCCTCCTTTTGATGCTCTAACACACTCCTGTCCACAAATGCTGTAGCAAGGCTGGTCCAGCACTGCTGCAGCTGCTGTGAAGGGCACTGCAAATGCAGCTGATCACTCAACACCATTTTACCCTGAAGCTGCTTCTCAAATGCATGGCCTGGATGAGGAAATCCAGCTGTACTCTTGATACACCTTCCCTGTTTAGATACCACGTAAGTCAGGTTACCAATCTGGATTTAGAAAATATGTGGTTACATAAATCAGATTAATGAACTTTTAACATTCCCTTAGTCACAATCCTTCCTCTAGAATAGCAGAGGATACTCCTGGAAGAGAGGCTATCACTCAGTCACTCAGCTGAACTTCAAGAAGTTACCCTTCCCTCCTCTTCTTCACAGATATAACTAAAGCCACCTTTCCCCTCCGTTCTTGACTCATAATAAAATAAAAATCAATGGTCATTATATTTAATATTATATATTATGCCAATATTTCTGTAGTGCAAGTTGGTTACCTCACCAGTAGGAATACTGAAATGTCAATTTTTTTATTCCTCTGTCTAAAACTGGAAGGTTCAAAAGGGACAAACTGCATCAAGAGGTTGGCTGACAATGGCAGTTTGTAGATAAAAGTGCAGCAGATTTCTCATTTTAAAGAGCTACAGCACAAATGCAGTGAGCAAAGTAGCACAATGTAATTGCTACTCATCTTGGAGATGTTAAAAAAAGGACAATAATCAAAAGCCATGCTTGAGCAAACTGCACTTTGTTACCAATTAATAGTGTGGAAACAGCCGAGAGGAACAGGGATCTACTGAGAGCAAATGCTCACAATGTTTTCCTTGATATTAACTCCATTAATAATTTGTTTCTGTGGGTATTTGAAAGTCAGGCAAAAACAACAACACGGGCATAACAAATGGGACAGCATGATTCACTTTGTATGTTCAGGTGGGCAAAGGTCTGATTTCCTACGAGTTTTGGTGGGACAATAAGCTGAAGCTTTTTTCTTTAAGCCCAGGTGAAAGTTAACCCGGGCCCAAGTTCCCAAAGCTGTTGGCTGTTAGGTTCATTTTCAAGACAGAGGGAAGGAACTTTTGCAGGGATAACTACAGGATATCAACAAAGAGGAACCACAGAGATCCTGCCATCCAGGCACTGATGCTCTGCAGGACAGCACGGTAGTGAAAACCCAAATAAAACAAATGCACCAACCCAATGCCATGCACACAAATGTCCGTTTTCCTTTGCAAAGCCTGATCTGGCAATGAAAAACACCTCCTGGAAGTGCCATTTTATGATGTTAAACAGGCCTCAAATAACTTAACAAAGTACAGAGAGACACTGACATTTGAACTGCAGGAGTTTTGTTTTCCATCTTGTTTTTCCCCACTGTGAATATTGTATTTGAATAACTGAAATTTTTAAAATCTCTTTTCCTCCTTTCACCATGATGTAATGCATGTGTTGCACAAGAATAACAATGTAGAGCTACTGCTGCTGGAGCCAAGTTTGGCACCAAGAGAGATTAGGGTTGGCACCATACACCATGATCTTTAAAATAAATTTGGCAGCCTTGCTCTTGCCACTGCTGCCATGAACAGCAGTCAGGGCAGTAAATGGAAAAGTGCTGAAAGAGACCGTGAGTTTGTAACTGGAACAAAGGTGCCCATTAGCCAACCACTTAATCTAACACCTTCTCATATATGAAAAGTAAAGAGTTTTACAATGGCATGTCGAAATTAGCAGCAGTAGCAGGGACCAAAGTGTAACATAACAGTGCCTTTCATCTGTCCATCACACCAAACTGAGCCTACAAAACCCACCAGCCAGCTACCTGTCAGCCAGGAGAATTAACATGCACAACTGCAAGTTCCACCAGATTATTCAAAGAAAAATACTTGATCTATACAAGAGCACATCTGTCTCAACAAATTTTCCCTTTCCAGTACTTTTCAGTTATGCTTTCCCGGGAGGACATTTGCTCCTATTCAGTGATGCTGGAACAGCTCTCTGGAAAGAGACACATATGTGTGTTTTTCTTCTTTAAATGCAGATGGAACAGAGGAGAAATGCAAGGTTTCCTCACTGTATCCCTCCTGGCTTGAACTGAGCGAGCGTGGGCTGATTTTCTCTGCTCTATAAAAGGAGTCTGATGATTTGTGATGTGGACATCTGTCTGCAACTGGACAGATGCCACCAGCTTATTTCACACAGACAACTAGACAGCCGTGTAATAGCAGCATCTTTCAATTGCTACTTCATTTTTTTTTCTTAAGAAAGCTTATTACCTAGCAGAAGAATGCCATATTCCATCCCAAATTTCACTAAATTTAAAAATTCTTTAAGCACCAACTCTCAAATAAAGGACCACCTTCACCTGTGAGATAGGAAGCCAAAAGTATGTGTGGTGCTGTAACAGCTTTCTGTCACTTGGTTAGCACTAAAACATGTAAGAACATTCAAGGCAGATTTCAAGCAGTAACTTTCACCAGCAGTACCAACAAGCACTCCTAATGGGACAGCCAGCACGGTGCTTGTGTAGGGAGGCACACACAAGTTACAGACTCCTTTTGCAGCTTTGTTTTAAGGTGAAAATGAACTTTTCCCCTCACTACCAAAAATCAAACAAAATTATAAAAATTGGGTCTGATTACTATGACCTAACTTATTTTCTGATGGCTTCAAATTCTTCAAAAATCCTGTCAAATCCAAAAACAAAGGGCAACTTTCAATGGCCACAAACCACGGTATCTTTTATTAGATGTTCACAGCTTCAGTGACAAAACGAGCATCTTAAAGCCCATTTTGTTTCTCTAATGAACACTTTCCTCCTACCATACTATACACCACTTACCCAGTGGAACTTTCAAGAAGCTACTCTCTGACACAGCTCATCACCTCGGAGGCCACCTGCCATCAGCAACCACTCAAGCTCAATTTGGGACTGCTGGGAACAAGAGGGATCCAAACCAGCAAGAGGCAACTGTGTCATTCACAGATAATTTCAGATAATTCCTTGCAGGTACAGAAAATGGCAGCTCCTGGAGGTTGTTCAGATAATCTGAGAAAAGAGTTTTATCATCTGTACAGATTAAAAAATCCAGCTGCAAGTAAAAGCCAACTTTCACTGCTTGGATATTTGAGAGCAAGCTCACATGTGCCATGGACAAGGTGACTGCCTTAGAATTAAAACTCAGATTTGATCTGCAATTTCCTTAGCTTAAAGGCAAATTTTGCTCGCACACACAGGACTTCAAAGGCCCTCACCTTTCCACAGCCCAGAGGAGCAGCCTGACAGCCTGGTTCAACAGTGGATGTGTTTCCTGACATTGGATTAACTTCAGCTCATCACCTTCAGTGCAGCTTCTCTCTGACACTTTTATGGAGTAACTTCTAGCACAGACAAAAGAATCAAAGTCATTTCCTGTCTCCAGCTACTAGAGATATGTCCAATTCACTCACAAGCAGCATGCAAAGATGCTCTTGCTGACTCCAACTGTTTGCAGCAATGAGCTACCAGAAAATAAAAAAATAAAATCAACAGTGCAAAATATATGAATGCAGTGCTTGGCTTCCAAAAAAAATTGAGCAGCTCACCTCTTTTTGCCCTTCACAGAAAATCAGATAACTCTAGTGAAAAAAAAACAAGGAAAAAGGAGACTGTGCCTGAATTCAGATTGTGTTTTGCTTTTTTGCTTTTTTTTTTTTTTTTTTTTTTAATTACTGCATATACAGGAGTAATACAAAAATTGGAGCAAAGGTATCTGAGCAAGTTACAGTTAATTTCCCTCAATCACTAATTAGTGAGCTATGTTAAAATACTAACACAAATAGAACTGCTGTTAGAAAAGCAATTTACTTTATTTCTCTTGAGTGGAATTGTCAGCAATGGCAAGTTTGATGCCGTGTCCAGTGGCCAGGGCTCTCGTAAGGGAGACTTGGATTCAGTCCTGTGTCAGCCACAGGCTTCCTGTTACCAGAGCAGTTTACAAAGCCAACTCCTATTTAACCTGCTTGCTTCTGTTCCCCTCCTCTGTAAAACAGGGGTTTCTGCATTTTTATACTTCTGAGCATGCTGAGCTCAGAAGCAAATTATGAAGACTACGTGCTGCACTCAGGTAAATCAGCACAAGGATAGGCACAAGAAAAATATATAAATACCAAAGACAGAAAAGCAGCCCTGTACCTACGGAAAATGCCATGAAAGCAGTGTATTTCTGACTTTTGCTTACCACTTCAGAACCTTTCTCTGCTCTCGTGCCCGTGCAGGGAGCAGGCACTGCCTGCACTTGTCAGAACCAAACAGAAGCCCAAGTCTCACATTCCTGTTCCCTCCTAGACCACGTATCATCCCTCCTCATCCCAGCACCCAACTTCTGCAGAGTTAAACTCTCCCTTTAATTCACATTTGGCTGTGTAACTCCTCTGTCCCACTGGTGTCTCTCCAGTTGCTCTGCTCCTCTCTGGAGCAGGAGGTGCCAGGTTCGTGCATCTCCCGCTCGCACATGTCCTGCCGTGCTCCACATGGAGCGTGACCAACGTGCTAACCCCTGGACAGCTGCTGGTTTTACAGGCTGTCATCACAAAGACTGCCTGTGTGCCTGCTTGGAGGGGTTATTCTACAGGAGCCCAGCAACTGCATTCATTCAGTTCAGCTGCAAATGTAAGCGTGGAATTGAAATGCCGCAATGAAGAGAAATGGCCTCGCTTAGTTCAGCTGCTCATCACAAACCGGCACTGGGGGATCATCTGATGCCTTAAAATCCTGCACCTCAAGCAAAAGTTCCTGAAGGTTCACAGGGTGCATTTTCAGCAATAGTTCTTGCAGAGTAAATGGGTGCAAAGATTCCAAACTGCAAGGTCTCACAGGGGAGGACAACATGTGCCAGAACCTCCATCTCTAAACTCATCTAGGACCTGCATCCTTAGTGTTCATGTACCAGTGGGGTGGAAGCTAAGAAGGACAAAAATCATTAGGAAAATAGCACAAAATAAGAAGAATGTGTGACACAGAAGTAAAAAAGCTCCTGGGATGTGGGCTTGAGAAAAGCCTTTTGAAATGCTGTGGAGTACTACTGAAAACAGAATTTCTGAAACCTTTTGGTGCACTGGATAAAAAAACCCAAACTAACCCAAACAAAACCCACAGAAACTTTCAGTAAAATTTCTAAACAAACAAAACAAGTTTCTGCTAGAATTACACTCCATCTATTTCCCTCTAATTCTTGTGGACTGCCCACAAGAACCTGAGTTTCTGGCTTGTTGGAGAGAAGTTAACAACATCTAATTGAAAAAGGCAACGTTTTCCTTGTCCTGCCACATACCACTTTGCCACTATATACGTGAGACAAAAAATTTGAAAAGCACATACACACACCTTAAGCAAAAGTCCAAGTTTAAAGAAAAACAGCCTGACAGTGAAAGCTGTAAGAGTTAAGATTTTTCTCAAAGCTAAGCATACATTTTTCCATGCAAGCAGCTGAATCATGGATATTTTAAAGAATAGTTTATTAAGCACAATATAGCATATCTCCTACTCAGCTCTATAAAATGTGTCCAGTGCTGCACAAAGCATTAAAAAGCATTTAAATCTGGATCTTGCTGGCATCCACTGGCACAGCAGAAGAATTGAGGGAACTAATCTAACAGCTGTCTGGAAACACAGCAGATTTATACTGAGGGTTTAGTCATTAACTGTAGTTATCTGACTTACACCAGAACACTGAATGAGCAGTGGTGGTCTCTAGATTAATACAATGCATGCCAACCCCCAAAATACAGTCCTGGCTCCAGGATGCTGAGATTAATTGCTTTGCTTCTTAGTGGAAGCATTGCAGTCTGGTTAATAAAAAAGTGGAGTCAAAGAAAAAAGCCAAATAAAGGCTATATACAAGTCAGTTTATCAAATACCTGTGCACAGAATGGGTTTATTAGTCTTCTGCATTGCTAGAGAAATGAATTTGCAGGCTACACACAGCAACTGAAAAACTGGCATGATTTAATAGCCCAACATTTGTTCTGGTTCCTGATATACATTTGTATTTATTTTTTTAAGGGAAAAGGAGATAGCATCAGAGAAGCAGAGGGATAAACAGCATCCATAGCTGTATGGAAACTTACATCTAAGTATGCATTTGAGACTGCAGTGTATGGCAAATATTGCTAGTTGGATTAGAATTCAAATGTCAATTGGTGAATTCAAGGGAAAAACAGTTGTGTGAATACCACAAGAATCTATTAATAACTGAGCATATAAATGAAATTCTAGAAAGGCTGGCAAAATTACCCTTGGTTACACCAAAACTTTGGGTTCATGCCAAGAAAAGCTCTATGGTTTTTGACATGAGTACTCAGGTACCCACTCAGGTGGGTGGAATTCCAGGGAACTTCACTCCAAAAAGAGGTTTCCCTGTGACACCTCTGCTCTTCCTGATAACCATGTATTCTCCAGGACAGCTGAGATGCTACAGACTTGGGAGGCAACTGAAAAACCTCCTGTGGATAACTCTTGTGAGAAATGACACCGAAGGTATCAGAAGCAGAAATCACTCCATATCCTGCCAATAGCAAGGCAAGTTTTTCACTGTCATTCTGCTTAACAGTTTGTAAAGACTGATATTTTTAAAGACTGTTATCAAGGACGACACTGAGGTAATGTGAAAGCTGAGCCTGGCTGCTCCTCTCCACCTCCCATCCCCCAGGCCCTTCTCCCTGCAGTTTATCTGGCAGAGAGGGTTGCACAGAGCCTCATCCAACACTGCTACCCAAGTGTTCCTGAGCACGATTAATATGCCAAAGATACAAATCTCCACGCAGCATGTTAGTCCTGCTGATGATTTATGAAATGCCAGAGATCATTCTCTCAGCAGTGGTAAGCTCTTGGTTTTGCATGAAACCTCTTGCAATTTCTAAGGCCATTCTTGACTCTGCATCACTCCCAGACAGGGCAGGGGCAGAGCTGCAGCAAGGATTTCTGTAATGAACTGCAGGTTATGTATACACACAAATAAAACAGAGGGTCAGGTTATGAATTCTTGCATACTTCCATATGCAAAAAGCTCAGAGTGTGCTTTGGAGCAGAGACAAGCCTCACTAGGCAAACACTCTGTTTGGGCTGTTCTCCTCCCAGGATGCAAGCACTCACCAGCAATTGCAAAATTAGGCAACGTTTCCTTTTCTCAACTGCTCAAAATATTGTCCTTGGCACCCCAATGGCCCGAGATACAAGAGCAGGGAATCCAAATACAGTCTCAGAAACTTCAGTAGTTTTTCACATTTCTTTGCCACACCTTGCCTATGCTGTACAACTCACCTGAAACCCACAATATCCCAAGAGTTACTCAAATCAGCATCCCCCTGACCAGAAGACACTAGTGATACCCAACTGCTCTCAGCTATGATTTTATTTCTTTGATCAGACATATAAATTATGTTTTTCTTTTACAAGCAGCATTTGCAGTCAGCTTGTGTTTCCTTGTGTTCATTCTCCACATTTATGCAGACTCGAAGTTATTTTTACCTATGTGGAATAACCACAGATAGCTGAAAATATTTAAGATATGAGATCTTCACTATGACCAGCCAAGAATCCTACAGCTCCTCTTTTTGTTCTGACAAGTTAGCCATTGCTTCACAAAAACACTTCAAAACTGGAACAGTTGGGGTTGATAGGACACTTTTTGGAATTTTTCCTGAATTTTAAGGGCTGGCATTGGCTACTAATTCCTGTATCAGTAGGCTACCACGAGACACCTCTGCTGAGTTCCATTTGTTTTCCTGTTGCTGCCTTCCCACAAGAATGCTATGTTTCCAAAGGGTGCAGTTGCCTCTCTCCCCACTGCATTTACTTGTGCTGAGACAGAGCTGGAGCTCTATCCAGCTTTGCTCTCTCTAAAAGAAGACATTAATTTGTAGGCATTAATCATCAATTAATTAATGCCAACCCTCAGGGTGTGCATGCCCAGGGTTAGCCAGGGGGATTTTCCACTCGTGGTGCCTCCAAAATCATATGTTTGAATCACCTTGCACACCACAAACTTGGGGTCACTCCAGGCCTGCCCTGCATTCTTTCCCAGCACAGAAACAAGTCAGTCAGGTCAGGCTTCTATGCATAAACAAGTGATTTTTATTTGGCAAAAGACTTTTCCATCCTGTCGCTATTCCTCGTGCATATTTGTGTCACAACTCAGTAATGCCATGTGTTTCTCTGCCCTGTTCCTGTAGAATCTTCTCTAAGGTTCTCAAGATTATGACATTGCACTAAGACAACTTCACGTCACCTCCAAGCTACTATTACAAGCCAGTGAGAGGTATAAAACCTGGATTTAGAATCTGGGTAGAAAGAGAAGTAACAGTCAGGAGCAAACAAGATTTAGGAATTCATTATGAAATACAGACCTTCCATTCCTATAATAACTGGAGCAATATGAACTGCATATACACTGCCCAAATACTGTTGTGACTTTCTTTTTACTTTATCATAAAAACTGATTAATGTATGGGCATTTAACATTACAGCACTGTCAGTTATAAAACAAGACTTCTACATTTGACAGAAAAGCCATTTCAAACCTACAGTTTGTTTTGTAAATCAGTATAACTGGTTGCATTTAACAAACGTGAGAAAGAGAGAATTTTACATATACTTGTTTAAATGTACTTCTGTGCTCAGACAAGTCTCAGAGGTTTGGTTGTTTCAGCTCTACAGTTCTGCCCACAAGCTGGTAAAGCTCTTATTGCCACAGAAACCTCACAGGAGCAATAAAACAAACAAACTCAAGAGCCCACAAAAAACTAAAATCAAAACAACCTATCTTCATCTGCATGCACAGTCTGACTGAAAAATACACGTGCAATCAAGCTACAATTAGCTCCTGACACCATCAGCAGCCTCTGATGTCAGAGATCACCTGCAGTGCAGGACGCTTTTAAAATTAAACATTTCTTTTCACTCTGGGCTCTGTCTCAGCTCTCTGCTTGCAGCCCAACATGAATTGTAACTCCAGCCCAGAGGTGAGGCTGCGGGACCAACACTGCTGCACTCCTGGAAGCAGAAATGTTTGAGCAAAGGTGAGGAGGTCGGAAAAGGGCAAAGTCTCAAGTAATTTTAAGTGGTTCAGCTAAGTAGGGAAGGCTAATGGGAAACCATTTTAATTTGTTGCAGTCATCCCCAGCGAATAAAAGGACAACGTTTTTCTTCAGCAGCTTGATTACAAAGCAGTAAATCCCACTGTGTATATAAAAGATCTATGAACACTATAGATCAAATGTCAAAAAAAGATTTGTACTTTGTGTTGGGAACAGTTTTAGATACTCAATCATTCTCATTTTTAAATACTTCCAACAATTATTCTCTCCCTAGAAGCAGACACATGTAAGTAATTCTGCCATTCTCATCTACAAAGACATTTTGTAGTGACATTTTTGCAGCAAACATTTTTGGACCTTCTTTTTCCATAAACACCTAAGAAACACAGTTTTGAGAACAGAAACATGTAATCTTTCCTTCTCTCCCAACAACACTGACTCTTGCTGGTAACAAAAATTGATGCTGCTTCAAGTACTGGCTGCAATCTCTACTGTACAGACCCCAGGCAGCAACAAACAAGGCACAGCTCAAGGTGACAATATTCCTCAGCAGCAGGAATATCTTGGAGTAAGAATTAGCCAGAATAGGATTGTTCTCCAGTTGATGACAGGGTTTTTGTGCATTGTATCAATTTCTTTTTCCTTGACAAACTGCCAGTTCTGATAGACCCACAGGGCAGCATACAACCTATTTCATACACTCATCTAAGATAGGATGGAAAAGCATTTAAAACAGTGAAAGCTGTAGCTGTACAGCCACAGGTTCTTTTTCAAAAAGAGGATTTTTTTTTTTTTTTTGGTAGTCAGAAGCAGAATTTTTAGGCTTAGAAGTAGCATGTTCAGCCATTAGGAATTATTAAGCTTTTCCAAAGATCTGTAATTCAGAGGCAAACCCCAAATATTTGGTTTATTTCTCAACAAAATAGTGACCTGGTCATGGCAATTTCTAGCTTGTACCCACATGGGTTTTTTCTTTGATTAAAAGAAATAAATACTCTGAAGCAAGAAGCATTTTAATTACATCTACATTCACAGTGGGTCTTGGACCTCTACCTGCTGCTGCAATAAACAATCTTCACACACTGAACCACAGAACTCTGTGATGTAGACTCAGCACCACATGCTAAATAGTTCTGTCCACTCAGCTTTGCAGAAACCTTCTTGTACTGAGTTTGCCTTTCCATGAGGAACTTCAACCAGCCTTGCAACTGTGGAAAACCTTGAGGTAAAACACCCTGACAGCCCCCCAGGGACTGCTCAGGAGAGATGTTACACCCTGGCTCAGCACACACCTGCACCAGGACAAGGGGCCCTTACAGCAGCACGATCACATCACCAATAGCTCAGCCACGGGGTGGCAAAGCTCCTTGGCAGCTTTATTCACCTTTTCTTACTAAAGGACGAAATTCTGCTGCTGGCACCTCAAGTGCACAATGTGTACCTGCTGCCTCAGGCACTCACACCAACACTTCTCCCCTCCAGTGTCTTGAACTAACACTGTTTGTGGCATCCTCAACCAGGTTCTGGAGAGGCCAGCTCTGTCTTTAACAAACTTTTCTATACAGAGGCAAAGTTGTACATCACAGGCAGTGTAATTTTTAAAAGGCTGAATTTTAAAACTTTTAATCCGTTTATTGTCAATAACACATTTTACAGCAGTTTGGACGTGTGGATATTGACCCCTGGCCAAAGCAGGCTCTCGTGTTTGTGTTCTGTCTGCCCACAACACTGCCTGTCACTTCTACTGGCTAAAATGTTCTCTGGTGTGGTTTTGCAGAGTCCCTCCCTGCTGTGGGCTACACACCAACAGTTGAGTTTCAGCTCATATATGGCTCTTTTGAGCTCATGGGGAGCAAGGGGAAGGAGTGAGAACAACAGGGCATGGGACCCAAAGCTAAATAAATCAATGCTGCTTTGATCCTTTGGGATGAGGATGCTGTAAAAACACATGGTTATTAGAATTGTGATTTTATTGGTTAAAGAGTTGCTTATTGGCACTGCATTTCAGCATGAACTTACACGATGGTACTAAGTACAAAGTGTTCATTCTGTTTGTGGCTATAAGAATTAATCTCTTCCATGTGCAGAGAGGGTGTGTGATAATTCGGCTGAGATTCCCGTTGGTAGTCTGGGCAAGCACTCACCAGCCGCAGGGCTTTCAACAATGCACAGCAACAGCTCCAAGAACAAATGATGTAACTAACACCCCTGTGAGTGCTGCCACGCGGGGCCAGAGCAGCCTGCTCATTTCAGGGTCTTCATCCAAGTAGGCTGTCAGAAACCTGAAAACCTGAAACTAAAAGGTGAGTTTCTCCCCAAACGTTCCAACGCTTAACTCTGGACAGGATTCAACAGCTAATGGACACTGAATGAAATGGCATGGTTCTAATAGCTTGCATTTGCCTCAATCATAAGAAAAAGTCTGATCCTGATTATTAAAAATGTAAAACTAATTTGCAATGTTTATGTGGATGGCAGCTTTATATGCATGATAGAAATGCTCCAACTGCCTTTACAATCCAGCTGGAACAAAGTTTTCATTTTTCTTTTTCATGAAATTTCATTTATTATGAGCACTGTGTCTCAGTAAGGCAGCTGTTGGCAGCAAAATGTGAAATTTAAGTTAAGCTGGTTAGTACCAAGAGCCAAGATATAATATGTTTTTGTCAGAGAGAAGTTTTCCTTGTATATATACAGTAATTAAAATAGTTTGTCAGTCAATCCTATCAACCCCCCTTGAAGGAAGAGATAAAGCTATTTTAACATACAATTTAGAAATTGCAACAAAAAACCTGGGATTGCTACAGCTCATTTCAGAGAGGTCTTAAGCAGGTAATGCACCAATGACTTCAGAAATTAAAGATACCTGGTTTTCATCACTGTCCTACTAATACAGTGTCAGATTTTGAGCAAGTAACTTCTGACAAGGTTCCAAATAGGAATTAAATCAGGATCAGTGTGTTACTATTATACACTGAGGATGTCTCACACAGCCTGCACCTGGAGGAAATTGTCCTGGGCTTCCTATGACTGGGGCAAGCTCTCCTGTCATTCAATCCATAACCATGATTTTCCTCCAGCGTCTCTGGTTGTTACAAAAGAAAGCAGCAGTAAACTTCACATCTTCCTCTGAACCTCCTCTGGAATGTGTTTAAGATGCACATTTCAAAAATACCTACCTAAAACTGCCCTTGGGAAATAGGTGAATGAAGAGGACAGGAGTTGGCACATGCTATTGGAAGTTCAAGCCAGGTAAGGGTTGAAATTTTATAAATCAAGTGAATAGAAGAGAACATTTAAAAACCCACCTAAACTGAAGCATTGAGCTGATCAATCTTCAACAGCTACAATGACTACTTGCAAATTGGCTTCTTTCCCAAATTGTTGCCTGGAAGTTGTTATCAAGGGTAATTGCAAAACTCTATCATCATCTGTCCTGGGATTTGATTAGTCGTGATGATCGCAAACATTCAGGGGTTTTACTACTGACCAAAGACACAACCTGTCCCTGGGCAAGCCACAACCTCCTGCAGTGACCAACAAACTCATCTTTTACTGCTTTTCTACTGGATGAACTTGCTGATCCAGCCTGCAGCACATCAATGGCACCACCACTGAGGGGGAGACAGGAACACACAGCCAGGCTGAGCAGGACACAGCTCCCAGCCAGATAATCCAGTCTGGCATTGTGGTATGTTTTTGTCATACATGGGATCTATCAACACTCTTGCTTCAGGAGGGCCCCACTGCCCACGGGGTGACTGTAGCTCCACTCCCACCTAAGACAAGCCCAAATGACTCCCCTGTTCAGGTGGCAGCTACCTGCACTTCCCTGTGAACACTGGATTACAATTAAATACTCCAACACAGCTGAAGCTGGCACCACCTTTACTATTATAATGTTACCTGACAAACAGAATAATTTAATGACTTTGAGGACTCTGCCCATACCCCGCAATCCATAAATTATACTCACACACAGACTTTGAAGCAATTCTTATTTGATATCTACTTTAGGTATTTGCAGCACTTTGGGTGTTTACTTCTTGTCATGCTTACAGCTTGACAGCCATCTACTACAGTTAAAAACAGAGCCAAAAAGTTCCACTAGAGAACTAGAAAATTAAATTGCATTTAGAGATGGGTGGGAGGTTGCTCACTGATGTTTAGTATCAGTGAACACAGTGGCTGGCTTCAGAGTACTTGCAAGTATTTTTAAGCCAAAGAAAGCTTAGCAGGTTCTTTCCTCCAAGCAATTATTTCTCTGAGGAGTTTTTTAAGGGATAAGCATTGGGGTTTACTCTTCTGAGATTACATGCATTGTTAAAGACAACTGGATTGTATCTCTTTTGTATTGGAAAAAAATAAATTGCTTTGTCAGTATCTAGAGGGTTAAAATCCTCAGATTAAAAATGCACTTAATACATTCAAAAAGATGAGAGCTGGTGGCCATCACTCCACAAGTACTCCCTCCAAATACACACTCACAGATTTACAGCAATATAAAAATACAAGGCTGGCAAGAAACTGAAATGAGAATAAAACACATATGAATCATGCACACAACTAATTAAACATGAAAATTATCTTCACAGTCACTTACCTTCAGCATTGTAAGTTAACATTCAGCAGAAGAAATTTGAGAAGTGTATTTTAGACATATGCAATCTGGGAGTAATATTTCTTTTAAACTCATGTCAGGATAACACAGCTTCCTTTCCAAGCACTGATTATTTTGGGCTCTCCTAAGTGAAGCGAAAAATGCTTAAGACTGAACACAAGCCTTGGCTGACAGCACTTAAGTGAGCCTGGAAATCTTCAAATTTACCGTGCTGGGAACTGCTGTGTAACTTCTAGGCTTAGGCTTCAGGGCAAAGCATACCTATATTCCATCCACTCACAAGTTAAAGAAATCAGATTTTGGCAACTAAACTCTGACTTCCTTTTGCATAAGTAGTACACCAACATCCAAGCACCTGACTGTTCACTGTCAGGGAACCATGTGAAAAACACCCCAACAAATCACATCCCAGCTATTTCTTCTTTACTAACATTTAATTTGCAAAATCCAATCTGCACTTCCAAAAGTCACAAGGGTGCATCAACCACTTCAGGCACTACAAGAAAAAAAAAAAATAAACACGACAAAATTTGGAGCTTGCTTTTCAGTGATGCTGAAAAAGCTCTGTATGAAATAACTTCCACGAGTATACGCCAAGAGTAATTACAAAATTTTGAGTTCCAGAGACTACAACATTGCAGGTTCCATTCTGCTTCTTCTGGTAATGGTATTTGCATCAGCGATGAGAGCATCCACTTGAGGAGAGACAGCACCGTGTTGGCACAACAAAACCCTGTCATTAAGGAGACATCTGGGCCACTAAGAGCAGTCTGCTGGGGAAGGCTGCACCTCGCTAGATTGGGTTTCAAACCAAGTTCTCCATGAGGTGTTGAGCAAAAGAGAATTGGCTGCAAGCAGGACAGCACAGGCCTGGTGGGTTTTGTTTACTGTGCAGCTGAAGGACCACTAAATGATTAATGAAGGGCTGACAGCTTCTTTGGAGAGCAGCAGACAACATTTTGGGGCAAGACTTTGGCTTGTCAGGTTAAACACAAAAATGCTTACATAGAGCTCTGTCTCCTGAGCTCACTGCTGTTCAAATGACTTTTCTAACTTGCTTCCCAGGGCAAGAACATAAATGTAAGGCTATCTTGAGGAGAAAAAAGAAGCACAACAAAATGTTAGTTTGCCAGAGCATCTGGCACATTCGTATGTGTGATAACACTAGCAGCACACTTTCATTACCACCTTGTTAGCAGCTACAGGCAAATATTCAGCAAGATCCCTCTCAAAGTAAACCTAATTCCACTGAGAACAGCAGGATCATTTACCCTCCTCAGACAACCTCTGCCCTGCGCTCTCCAGGCTCTTCCTGGGCACAGAGCTGCCACCACCATCAGGAATGGCAAGTGGCTCATGAGGAACTGAACATGCCTTCCTTTGGAGCATAAATAAGGTAAAAAACTGCTGCCATGCAAGTTTAAGGTTAATAGCTGAAAACCCCTGAAGCTCAACATATCAAGGATATTTTATATGCTATTTAAGCCTTGGATGCATGATTAAAATCAAGAGGATGGCCACCATTTGTTGGCTAGACCATCTCATCTGTTTCTACACTTTAGATATTAATATTAAAAGAATACAGGCAAATCCCCCCAAACATTAAAGAAGATTTGGCTTCTGGAGAGCCAGGGAAGAGAAGTCCCCTACAGGAGCCTTTCCAGTCTTCAGAGCAGTTACAAATTTTCTGGCAACTTAAAATCAAAAGACACACTTAAGAAAACATATCTAGGAAATGTAAGATCCTGAACATGCAAAAAAACTGTCACTAGTTCAGGAATTCATGTAAAAGACAACACATTTCCCAGCCAGCGTGTTACCATACAGCTACATTTTCAATCAAAATCAGTCCTTAAACATCGGTCAAGCACCAGCTCAGTTTTTCATGCAGGATCACTTGTGCCCACAAGATGCCCCAACAGCCTTTGTGCACCAACTCAGAGACTTCTGGAGAGGTGGAACTAATTTTAGCACTCAGGTTTCTTACCTCAGGTGGGAGGCAGGACAAGCAAGGCTGGCTGACTTTCTCTGTCACCCCTCCCTGCCCTAAACCTGGCAGGAATTCCTGCTGGATGGGATGTGCCACCACTCCACAGCCTGATGTGAGATTAAAAAGTGCTGATTTTGTCAGGTTCTACCAGGCGTCTGCACCAGGCACTGCTGGGGGGCTGCAGGGAAGGGTGAGGTCTGTGCTGGGCTGCTTCCATCCAGCCCCACAGCAGGACCTGTCTGAGGCTGGTGGCACCTCTGTCAAAAGGCAAAATCCAGGAAGGAAAAACGTGAGAGAAAACAGCCACAGCTCCTGGAGAGAAAACAGGAGCTGGTTCTCCTGACAGGGGGAACTGCAGCCTGCAGAGCCACACTGGAGCAAGGCAGAAGGGTGAGGAAGGAGTGGTGAAAAGGAAATGCACAGTCTGACTGCAGTCTCTGACTCCCCAGCCCCTGGGTGAGCTACAGGAACTGGGAATGTGGGAGCCAAGCTGAGCCTGGCAAAGGAGGTGGGCAGGACTGTTTGAGTTCTTGCCTTTGTTTCTCACCATTCAATGCTACTGTAACTGGCAATAAATTAACATTCCCCAAGCTGAGTCTGTTTTGCCTAGTGTGGCTTTTTTTTTTTCTTTTTTAGCAATCCAGTTCCTCCTCCAGCAATAGCAGGCTGCAGTAGGTGAAGCAGGCTGGGTATCGCTGCGTGTCCGCGCTCCTCCTCGGAATCCTGTCCACTGCCTTCCCTCCCCAAACATGTGCTCATGAATTCCACTGAAGCCTGCAGGTAAAATCCTTCCCCAGGCATTCTGCCCTGATTGATAGCTTTAGAGCCTTCCTTCACACGGCTTCGGCTGCTTTCCAGACCTTTATTTTTATTTCTTTTTGTAACTGTCTCCAACGGGAAGTTGCACTCGGTTTTTTCACTGTACGTTTCTCTTAGAACTGACATCTCTGCATTGTAATGAAGGAACCCCTGGGTATTAGTGACAAATTAGTCACCAGCTAAAGAATATTTTCTTTTCATTTCTGTACCAGGTGGAAGATATTAAAATCTTGAGAGGAATTTCACCTGCTCCGCTACAATAAATCATCACACAATTTTCTTTTAAAGTGACTTAATTTTACTGCCTCTAAAACCTCATCACCATTAAAATAGTCTTCTGAACTTGGTCAGGGGGACTTTATAGTAAATAGTATGTATTTAATTATAGTTTGAAAATTAATGTGATTTCACTTTCATACTTTAAATGGTGTTTTTAAAATATGGAATTATTCCTTTCTGAGAAGAAAACCCATGTACTACCACAGGTAGAAATTAACAGAAAAATATTTTCTCTTGTTTAGTTATCTAATAAGGAACAGTATTTAAAAAATCTCCAGAAGACCCCACACAGTCTGCAAAAAAAAGGAGAAATATTGCACTCACTATTCTTTGTAGAAGAACTTGTAAAATAGCAGCCAAAAGAGAGGGGAAAAAAAGTAAAAACACTTCGGTAGATTACTGAAGCCACAGGCCACTGAAACACAGCAAAATATTCAGTGAACCTTGTGCAGGGTTACACACATTTACAGCACTGCTGAATTATTATGTATTTCTGGTCAGAGACCTAAACTCGCCTCTTATTCAGAGAGAAATGAACTTTATTAAAAACAAGATCCCTCTAATGTAGGTATTTACACAACAGGCCACCAAGGCTACACAGAATAAGGATCTCATAATTTTATTTCAGTAAATGAAAACGGTGTCTGCCTTATTTTCCTGCTGCACACCTAACTCCACCAACACACTTACGAGTACCAGGTCAGAGATGTGATACCACAGACTAAGCCATACCTCTGCAAATTTCTGGTGCAGGAGGTTACAACCACTGGTACCAAAAGGGCTGTGGTACCTCCCTCTCTCCACTCAATTCAGATTTATCAACTTTTTTAATTGATGCTGGAGACTTTGCTGATTTGCAAATAGGCATTTGAGCATGGACAGCACAGAAAGATGTTGATTCCCACTCTGGTTTTTGAAAGGCTCAGGCACTGAAGAAGTCAGCTGGAATTGCATTGGCAGCAGTTATGATGGGATTTAAAAAAAAAAAAAAAAGCACTTTTGCAACAAGTACAGAAGGTTTAAAACTGTTCCCACTCAATAAGGCTCAGCCCTTACTTGAGTGAAATTATTGGGAACTGCAGTGAGAAAACGACTGGATCTAATACATTTATGCACTGCTGAACACAAGGAAGGAGAAAATTTATGTATTTTGCTACAAGCCTTAAGGCTGACTTACTCCTATCTCAGTGAAGAGGAGCAGTATCAACACAGCATTATCAAATGTAAGCTAGCAAAAAACATGAGTTTATAAATTCAAGAATAAAGTCAGCCTACAAAAGAAGAATAAAAAGGAAAATTTGGATTCAGTGAAAATAACAATCACATGTTTTACTTAAAAAAGTGTCATCTTTCAGAAAAAAAATGGTGCTTTTTAGTTAGTTAAGGGGTGGAAAAAACAATCTCTCTTTTTCAAATAAAAGTATTGCTCAATTTTAGACAAGATTTTGTCTTGTTTCACCCACAGTAGTGGGGAAAAATAATAAATTTACACAGCTTACAAAAATGAAGTACACACTGTCAACATTTACTGAGGACAAAGTATTTTGTAAATACATTTTGACTTGTCTTAGAAACAAAGAATTGTCAGATAGTTGCAATTAAACTCTACGGATGGTAACTGAGCACAGAAGAGCAGTCGCAAGGGGAATCAAAACTAGTGATACACATCTATCTTCAAAACTGATCAAAGTTCTTTCCAAAGTAGCTGTAGGACAATTACACAGCAAACAGCCAAATCAAATGTGTCATCAAAAGACACGATTTGCAATAGATGGAAAACATGTCTCTAAGACAGCTGATGAGGCTCTCTGCGTGGTGCACAGACAGGGCTGTAAATAACTGGGGCCCCCAGACTGCTTTGCTTACTCAACCTATTTAAAAAACAAAAACATTTCAGATGCCTGCCCCACTTTCCCCTCGCTGTTTCTTGTGGGTGCCTGAGTAATCCTAGAGGCATGTCCAGTTTTTAAGGCATTTGCTGAGTTTAAGGAACATTCCCCATGTCCCCCTGTCTTTGGAAGTCCTGGTTGAGTTTCTCTGTGAAGTCTGCTCTTTCCAGCATAGACAGAGGCACCAACTCTCCAGTTACTATTTGGGCTGACTAGTATTAATTAGTTTTCTTTATTTAGGATTATTTTTTTAATTTAGCTGGGCTGCTTTCCTTCTCAAAAGCAGGGATGGCAAAGAAGAATTTCTGCACTATGAGACCGAACATCTAGAGTTAGGTGTTCAAGCCAACAGCACTAACTCACCCACTTTCTCAAACCTCTCTGCACATCTAAGGGACAATTAAAACTGGAACTTCTTTGATTATTGCAACCCATAGAAGTAGGAGCCCACAGCCAGGAGCAGGCAGCAGAGAGAAATCCTGTTTACAGAGAGGCATGGCTCTGGTCAAGCTTGAAATCTGTAATGTTGGTTTATGTAAAAACATTCCTGAAAAGGTCTATTATAGTTAAAATAATTCAAGACTTCCATTTCCCTGAATTATTAAGTGGTGTTGCAGCAAAGGCAAGTTGAGGTTCTACCATGCATCAGTTTCCTCTCCAAAAAGCAGAGGGGAGATGAATGACACCAACATTTCACGCAGCACTCACGCAAAGACATGGACGCGAAGAAATCTCAGGTTTGTAACCAAATACTTTAAACCTTCATTTCCTTAACAGAAAACCAGCTGGGAATGAGTTAGAAGTGGGTTATCATCAAGGAAGTTTCTAACATCTGAACAACAAACTTCAGTTCCACCAGTCTCTGTGCATCAATAATAAACCCTTCACCTGCTTTTCAAATTGCTACGGCCCAAATCTATCCAGGCTCTCACAGCCTCGAGCCCATTTTCACTCTTTGTATTCAAATCTGGCAGCAACAACAAAAAAACCCCCAGCAGTCTTGCAAATAACAAAATCCCACACCCCAACAAAACATGCACCCTGCTTCTACTAAATAAATGTCAGTCAACAAATAGGCAGGAATTTCACAATGGCTGAGGTCATTCCCTTTAAGTCATTACGGTTTGTGGGTGAGTTTTCCTGGTGGTTTTAACATTGGTTTCTGTGATTGCAGCTATGCTTATTTATGCATTTAAGGCGTATGATCTAATACACTTAGGTTTAACTACTTCATTCTTTTGACATTCTTTCCAAATTAAAAAAAGAATTCTTGGTGTTTTCACTGCCTTGGTAAAGCAACAAAATTGCTGTCCACATAATTTCTTAAAAATACAGAACAGAGTAAGTACTTGTTGAAAATAATTCAAAGTAAAAAAACCTTACCCCAGACATTCCCTCCTCCAAGATAACACTTTTGCTCTCTCTCTCCCTCTCCCCCCTTCTGAGGGAACTTGCTATTTTTTTAGAAACAGATGTTTTGCTGGCTTTTTAAAAACAATATCCAGGCCTTAGAGTGATTCAGCTACAACTTATAATCAACACAGTAGTTCAGCTTATTTTTTTAAGCCCTTCTATTTTTACTGTTATGCTTTTAAAAAACTGCACATTTGTGGTATGCTTCAGTCATATTGCATCTTCCACTGCACTTCGAATTCTACAATAATGCTCATTTTATTCAACGCCTTTTGTTTATTATCTACCAGGGATCTTTGCTTGATAGAAATCAAAGAAGGCAATTTTCTACCTTTTTCTAATGGAAATTTAAATTATCTTCTCCCTCCAAGGCACAAAAAGCCCAAAGAGCCCCCCATCATCCAAATGAGGATGGAGAAATTCACTGACTTGTAAGAAACACTCAGAAACATTTTCAAGAAGCTGAAATGAAAATTAAAATTGTGCATGGAGATGGGTGTGCACATCTCTCTCCCAGTACTGTGTGCAGTGCATAGCGATTACCTTATATACAGAAGTCACGGTAAAACATTTTAATTGACCTTTTTAAACTTGAGGCTATGGGTAATTCTGTATTTCTGGAGTCCCTGATATGGTTTTATATGTCCAAGCATGTTTCTAATCAGCAGTAGAAAGAGTGAGAACCCCCCACAAGCTCTGTGGAGAGAAAAGGGCCCCATCCTGCGCTGCCCCTGCAGAGGAGCTGCCACCTCTTGCACCACCACCAGGTACAGCTGTCCTGAGTCCAGCTCTGACCCGGCCACACCAACAAAACATTATTCACCGGCACACAAAACACTCTCAATTTCTCAAGCCATCACCCCCACATCTCCCCAAATCTGTAAATTCCCCCCATCACGGCCACGCACTCTGTGGGCACCACAGCAACCTCGCAGGCTCCTCCGTCCCCTCCTTCCCCATCCTTTCCAAGCTGCTTTTTCTACCCAAACCCCAACTACAACAATCCCCAAAAGTTCCAACAAACCTTGAAATTCCCCATAAACCTTACCAGAGCCCTGCAGCAGACTTCTGGCTTTGCAGAGAGCCTCTGCACCTCAGCACCAGGGGAATACCTCAGCACGGCACGAAGGAAGCGTTTTCCGGCACAGCAGAGGTGACAAACAGAACGAGAGCAGAGCCAAGATGCCATCTCGACTTCAGGCAAACAACCTCTCCTGACCTCTGGCAGCTCCCACACACTATTAAACAAAAAGTATTCTCTCCATGTTAATGAACCATGTACAATCTAACAGATAACGCTGACGTTAAATAAACATGTTTGTATGTGACTCCTAATGCCAGGACTTAGGCAGCTGCAGACAAATAATTTTAAATGGGAAGGATTATGCCCGTGCAGTCTTTCTCATCTCATTTTACACATCTTTGAAATAATTAAAATACATCATTAAAGCACAAGCAGAAAGACTGAGTGAAAGAGGTTTGACTATTTTTAATTAAATATTTACTCTGTGACACACTCACTGGAACCATCTCTGGAGTGAACATTATTTTGGATCCAATTTTCCTCTCACACCTCTTGCAGCAGTAAATCAAGATCAACTGAACAGCCTGACAAAGAAGGGAGCTGGATCGGGTTTTGAATGCTGCAATAAAAAAATATTTTGCACAAGACTTAAATCCTTATTCCAGTTTTCTCCTCTCTCCTGCTTCAAACCTTGAGTAGCACCAAATCTACCTGCAAATGGCAGCACCTCCAGGCCCCAAATGACCCAACCAAGAGGAGCAATTATTTGCATCCTAATTGAAGGGTTTATCCTCACCTGATTAAAACAAGGTGTTTGTTAAACATCATTACTTGAGTTAAGATCTGCAAATAAAGATGAAGTATTGTTTTAAGAATTTGACTGCCATGACACAATTGTTTTCTGATGGGATCTCTTAATCAACAGTCCCAACAAGGATTTTCAGCAGAAAAGGAAGGGAAAGAGATTTGACAAGTCTCCCTATTCCTATCAAAGTGAGCAAAATGCCAAGAGGTTTGAGTACTTACATTTTTTTTAATAGACATATACTAAAAAAAATTAAAAAGTCTTGTATTTTTTACTAAATTAAGCCACCAAAAAGAAGGACGCATTTAAGCCTGAATGACTTTACTTTTATATATACACCATTGTTTATAACTCTGAATATATTTTTTGTTCTTAACTATTTTTCTGTCATGTGCAGTACAATGTGAAATTTAATGAAAATAACCTGATTGTTAATCCAGGACACTCCTCCATGCACTAACGAAATATACATTGCTACTGCTGTGAAAAATACACAGGTACAAGGAAACTAACTATACACTGGGAACGGCAGCATGAGATTTCCTTCCTTACATGGTCTACCAAATGACCCCTCCACTTACAGGATACATTTAAAATTTTCATAGTAAAACTGTAGTGTTCCACGGCTTGTGAAAAGGATTTGAATTTGCAACTTCATTTAACAGTTTGTCTCGAATAAAAGTTACCACCGCCAGGCAAAATTAACTCAAAAATATTTTCTTAGCATTCTGAGAACTTCTGCTAGTTTTCACAGATTTATAAAAGCATTTTTCACTGCAAAGGCAATCTTAACAATCATTTCCACAGATTAGATCTAACAACCTGTGAATTTATTGCAGAAGGAATTTACTGCAAAGAATAATTAGTCTTCAGCACTGCTCATGCTTGTTCTCTGGCTGAAGACACCTTAAGACCATCTGGTTGCTGCAAAATTAGGCACAGAAGAAACAAATCTTACTGAAGAGAATTATAGCTGATTTCAGAATAGCTGTTGTACTACTACACATCATAAATAACAGTTGGGAAGACAGCAGAAAATTAGTAACGTCTCTAATTGTTTTCTTTGTCAGCAGAGTGTACACATACGCACTGACACACAAACACAGCCACGCAGAATTCAGCCCGACGCCTCGCAGGCTTGAAGTTAAATCTGCAACTAATATTTGCAGGATTAATAGCTAAATATTAAATTTTCAGGGAAAAAAAACAAAAGAGAAAAGCATATTAACCAGCTATGCATAACAACACAGCAACACATGAGACTCTTTAATAAGTGATATTCTGGGATCAAGTTCTTTGTGTGAATACCTGAGTTTAATTCCTTCTTATAATTCAAGGCATATCCACACACACCGTGGAGTTGAAAACGGGGCTTATTGTTGGAGGGGGAGTTATCAACAACATTTTTATTTCTCCCTAATGAAGCTTTTCTAATGGAACCTAAGGCTGCCAATGTTGTGAGGTATTTGAAACAGGAACCCGTTTCAAAAATTTCAACCAAATAATGGTGATAAGATTAGCGAGTCATGGGAATGGAGTCTCCACGTACTATTTTAAAAGAAAATGAGCTGAGGGGAGTGGGCTAAGCAAAGTAAAGCAAAACAAACTGATGAGCGTAAAACCAAAAGTATACACCACTTGTTATTTAGCCAAATGTTTTGACGTGTTGGTGGGTGAGTAGAAGAGGCACAAGAATTACGTGGACAATTTGATTCTCTAACTACACAATTCAATTTTACACCATAAATTTAGATTTTTTTTTTTTAATTAAGAGTTTTAAGTTAGAACAATTAAGTCCAGTATCAGCTGCTGCACCATTTCAAGTAAATTCTCAAAACATGCTTAAAAAGTTTCTGGAATGTCTCCAAAGTTATGAGTACTGATTATTTTCAAGGCATCTGTACTGCAAGTCTTTCCTACTTGCTTGTGTTACATCTGAGGCCACACGATGCCTTCAATTTCAAAGCAGAAATAAAAATTCAGCTTTATTAAGGAATGGAAACAGTTTCCCCACATAAAAAACAATGATGCAAAAGAATTTATCCTGTCTGAGCAACAAGTAACAAAACAATGCAATGCTAAATGTATGAAACTATCTAAGAAGCATTGCTTTAGACACAGAATTACTAATTTAAATGTATGCCTTCTTTTGTGGACCAGATTGCCCTAATACCCACAGATGTGGACTAGCATGAAGAAGTTTAGACATGCTTTCTCAATAAACTGGGGGAGAAGAAGGGGAGGGACCCTTCCAGGGATGGCATTGCGGAGAGAAGAAATTCTCAGTAAATTAATGAAGTCCACAAGAGAGACAAAACAATAAACCATTCCTGCCACTGCTTTTAACGGCGCTCAGGGATGTGTGAATTTGATATTGCGCTGAACAAAATTTCAATATTTGATACAGACCAATAAACTGTTTATTGGTTCACTACATGTATTTTAGCAATCACAACTTTATACAACAGAATATATCATTATTTGAATTGTCTGAACAACAGTAGCCGTACACCATGAATAATTTCCTTTAGAGGCCATTCACTGGGCTCAAGCACGATTTAACACTCAGAAAAGTTTACTTAAACTGCATAAATCACATACAACTTTTCCTCATAGAAGCAGCCGCGGGAAAGCGCAGCGGCTCATTTTATTTAAACGCACGCTCCAGCTATTAAAATCACTAATAACCGGGGCTCGCTTGACGGTAAAATCGAACCGCACGCCGCGCAGCAATTCGCTCCCTGTGCTAACGCTGGGTCGCGGCTCCGCACGCAGGACCCGCCGCTGCCCCGGAGCCGCTCCGCGCCCGCGCTCCGCCGCAGCCGCCCCCGACGG